>NW_026937338.1:0-7999 GCF_032062105.1 Saccostrea cuccullata | reverse complement strand
AAGTGAGAGAGAGAAAGATGAGAGGGCACACACTTTATTGAACAGGTAACGGTAAGAAAATTTTAAAGTTTTTCAACTATTTCCTGCCAGTGACTTTCAAATTCATTATATTTACAATTTTTTAACAAAAGAAATTTTTCTACTCTAATTCTTTCAGTAATAACATTTTTTAAAGTCTCAACGTTTAATTTTATAGTTTTGGCATACTTACTCAAAAAAATATATTGTTTTATAATCAGAATAAGTAGATTTTCTAACTTGTAGAAGTTTCTGTTTAAAAATTTACCAAATAAAATTGATTGTCTATCAAAACAAACAGACTTGTTCACTTTTTGCGAGATCCATTCTTCAATCTCTAACCATACTTCTTTTACAACAGAACATTCAACAAAAAGGTGATCAATAGTTTCAATATCTTTCTCACAGAAGGAGCATAATGGTGAATTAATAAGTCAATAAGTCTTAATTTAAAATGATGGCAATTAGTAGGAATTATTCTATGTAAGATTTGGAATTGTAACCATTGAAGTTTTGATTCTTGGGTTGGGGGGGGGGGGGACCGACATTATTACTACAACATAAAAAAGAAGTATGTCCGCGTAAACTATACACTCCCGGAAAAAAACATAGGACAAGCATGAACCTTTTGACCGTAAAAAGAAAAACAAGAAAAATAATTAACAATTTTTAAAAGAAACAAGAGGCCCAGGGGCCACAGCGCTCACCTGAGCACATTGGGTAGGAAAAAGCACATATCAGATCAGAACTGAAAGGGTAAATTTTAACCCCCCTAGGGGTTCATGATTTGAACAAACTAGAATCTACACTACCTGAAGCTGATTCCATATTAATATCACTAATCATAGCTTTGAAGTACTTGAAAAAATGATTTTAAAAGGTTTCCCTATAAATCCCTATGTAAAACTTGGGTCGGCCATTTTGGCCCCACCCTAGGCCCGGGGGTCATGATTTGAACAAACTTAAATCTACACTACCTGAGGATGATTCCACATGAGTTTCATCTTTCCTGGCCCAGTGGTTCTTGAGAAGAAGATTTTTAAAGATTTTTCCTATATATTCCTATGTAAAAATTGGGTCGGCCATTTTGGCCCCACCCTAGGCCCGGGGGTCATGATTTGAACAAACTTGAATCTACACTACCTGAGGATGATTCCACCTGAGTTTCATCTTTCCTGGCCCAGTGGTTCTTGAGAAGAAGATTTTTAAAGATTTTTCCTATATATTCCTATGTAAAACTTGGGTCGGCCATTTTGGCCCCACCCTAGGCCCGGGGGTCATGATTTGAAAAACTTGAATCTACACTACCTGAGGATGATTCCACATGAGTTTCATCTTTCCTGGCCCAGTGGTTCTTGAGAAGAAGATTTTTAAAGATTTTTCCTATATATTCCTATGTAAAACTTGGGTCGGCCATTTTGGCCCCACCCTAGGCCCGGGGGTCATGATTTGAAAAACTTGAATCTACACTACCTGAGGATGATTCCACATGAGTTTCATCTTTCCTGGCCCAGTGGTTCTTGAGAAGAAGATTTTTAAAGATTTTTCCTATATATTCCTATGTAAAACTTGGGTCGGCCATTTTGGCCCCACCCTAGGCCCGGGGGTCATGATTTGAACAATCTTGAATCTACACTACCTGAGGATGATTCCACATGAGTTTCATCTTTCCTGGCTCATTGGTTCTTGAGAAGAAGATTTTTTTTAAAATGCCATTAATTTTTCTCTAATTCATAATTATCTCCCCTTGGAAAAGGGCGTGGCCCTTCATTTGAACAAACTTGAATCCCCTTTACCCAAGGATGCTTTGTGGCAAGTTTGGTTGAAATTGGCCCAGCATTTCTTGAGAAGAAGTCGAAAATGTGAAAAGTTTACGGACAAACAGACAGACGGACAGACAGACGGACGGACGGACGCCGGACAAAATGTGATCAGAAATGTCACTTGAGCCTTCGGCTCAGGTGAGCTAAAAAGACGTTGTAGCTTTTTGGAGACTATAGGAATAGGGGAAATAAATTTTAAACATTTTTTCCTCTTTTTTAAAACAAAAAGATGAATATAATATTTTCTATAGGCCTATCTACTAAATAAATAGTAATATATATACAAAGAATTACAATTGAATTTCGATTAAAAGACAAGAAATATATATGCATATTGTAAATGTATGTAAGCGATTTCTCATACACCTACAGAAACAAAGTATGTACATGTATAGTACTTAGTAAGTTTAAAGAGACATTAATCAAAGATAACAGAAAAAGATGGTGTGAAATAATTCAGTCCTTTAACTGTTAAGAGTTTATTGGCAGCATTGAGCACGGCATCACATATGATATCGAAGAGCCTTGGTCCGATATGATTTCCCGATTTCCTTGAAATAACGAATGCGACGTTAGTGGCACTTTCATCTCCTAAAAGCCGGACCACTCTCCTACCTGCGCCATATTCTGCATCATCACAGTATCCATCGCGGATGTTCCCTGGTGCATCTTGTATCCGATATGCTAGGACGTATTGGTGCGCGTTGGCGAAGTTCTGGTCACTCATAACATGCATAACTTTTTTTGTAAAATTGTCTGACCTCTGCATACATACTCGCTTTTGTTGCCACCGCTTTGAAGACATAGCCACCCTCATGGATAGGATCACTGATCACCACCTCTATCTCATTTAACCTTTCCTCTTCTGCCTCGTCCACAAAGAGCAAATCTTCAGCTCTAGGCGTGGTAACCTTTTCCCGATACACATTTCCGTTTGGAAACAAAACTTTATTCCCAATTATCTTGGTCTCAATTTTGTTCATCCTGTACTGTGTATTGATCTCCTTAAGCCTCCTTCTACTTTCGTTAATTTGCGCTGGTGTTTGAGGTGTAATGTAACAAGGTAAGGTACTTTTCTCCTTGTTCTCTTTTTTCTCCTTTTCCCGCAGAGCTCTTTGGGCTGCAAGAATCTGGTCCTTATCTTTAGAGTTGCGTAGTTTTCCCGTAATGGTTCTGGGTTTATTGCCTGGCATTCGAGGTCCGTTACGATGAATTCTAACGAAACCGATGTCCAGTTTTAAATGATCACTAATGAGTTGGTGAATTTTTGCATTAAGATCCTCGTTTTCCCTCTTCTGCCAGATTATGAATTAGAATGTTATCTCTCATAGATCTTCCTCTCAGATCGGCGATCTCACTTTTTTGTTGTGTCACTTTCCTGTCTAAATTCACAACGATCGATTTCATCAGTTGAAGGTCCTTACGGAGGGTAATATTTTCCTGTTTTAAGGTTTCAATTTCAGACTGGTTGTCTTCATGCTGTTGAGCAATGTATCTAATCCTGTCATCTAGTCCATCCTCATTCCATAGATCCTTCTGCATGTTATTCAACGACTCTTGCAGAGTATTAAAAGAGTCCACCTTTTCCGTTATAGCCTCGATAACGGACATGCGGCTTAATGCTCCACTGACCGCTGCGGGTAGAGGCGTTTAACCAGGATTTCGTACCTGTGAGGAGTTCTCACCTTTAGACTTTGAGTCACTCATTATGAGAAAAGTCACTTTTTCACCAAAACGTCCAACAAACGCACAATTTCGGTTGCAAATATGACTATAAACACCAGTGCAACGATTTTAGGGCACAAAAAAAAAAAACGGTTTTACCTACCCAATTTCAACTAACTACTCTCCGATCTAAAGCCTGACCATCACCGTCACAGGCCACGTGATCCTCCTCGTTTAAGAAAAATTAATGTACATCCGTACAGCGCTCTCGCGTATCCATTCAAATAAGAAATATTAGCCCTGTGTCCTTGTGATGAAGGTATATTGCTGCATAAGTAAGAGAAGTTGAAGAATGAAAAGTAAGTCATCACGTTTATCATAAAATTTACTTATTAGATTACCATTAACGTCTTTTTTATATAAAATATCCAACCAGCTTTGAATCATATACATATATATATATATATATATATATATATATATATATATATTAATGTCAACTCCTTGTGTGTACAATCAGAATGCCCCCTTGACCCCAGCGGTGAAATTTTTGAATTGAAAGCAGAGAGCAAGCTTTAAGTGTCGCTAATTCTCCCTTTTACATATGGATTTACAAAAATGTAAACACAACTCTAGAGTCATTGTTCCTTTGAATACTAGTAATTCATACTCTTCAGCCAGTTTTCACTGTATGGATACTCAATTAAGATCGGTTGGTACAACGGTACACGGGCAGTAGTGGAGTAAGCTGATATATGTAAATATAATCTAACTTGCCAAGAAAAAGCCATTAGTGGAGTAAACAGTCTAAATGTAAACTTAATAGTGTTTAAACTAGGGATCCGCTCCTGAATCCTGATATAGTATTAAGGAAGCTCTAATCACTAACAAGAAGTGTTTTTTGGACTTGGAGAAAAAATATTATCATAAAAAGATGTGCATATTGAGTCTTTTTAATTCATTTGTAACATAGGGTACATGTGCCTGCCTTAATTCTGCAGGAAAAATGTTCAAAGACAATGGACTAGCTTTGCGTGAAGAGAAACACTTTTGTTGTTTCTTACACTGATATTACTGGAAATAATGAATTCAGTTACTTACATGTATTCTTAATATAGCCGATCGGCAGACGGTACAAAAAGCATAGATATGTGGGTTTAAAAGATAAAACGGATTAGAAAATATGTGTTAATTAATTAATACTGTAACACAGCAGTTTACAAAATTTAATGTTTAAATGTGTATGCATGCACTTACGTTTTATGTCCAATTTCGAATTAGACAAGCACTTATGAAAATTCAAGAGTTGTACTTAGCAGCAACTAATGATATGATATGACAGTGAAATAAGTTAATATTAGAAGCGAACCTAACTTGTTTTTGATGTTTTTTGATTATATTTACAAATTGCACTCGGATGACTTGTACTACTTACGAGTCATCCGAGGAGCTCCAAGAGGAAAAAATACATGTACTGGCTAAACCCCCCAAAGCTCAAAATATGTTATAGACTTTTACAGATATAAGTAGATTATGACATGCGTTACATGATAAATATAATTCTGTTATTTAGCACTGAAATATGATCTTTCTGGGCGTATAACATTTCTGAGAGAGAAAAAAAACAGTCATGGACTTGTCTATATCTTATTAATAATAATAATAATTGTTTGAAGGAAGAAATCGGGCAGTTTGAATTAGATTCCCTCAAAACATTTTGCTATGCACATAGCGCTGTATGTTAATGAATTACCTCTTCAATAAATGATTTTTTTCAAAAGCTTTACTCATGCATATCGAAATCATTTACGTTAATTTACACGTTACGTTGCGTTACGTTTATTTAATTCTCCTGTAGTTTTTCTTACCAGTTTGAATACCAGAATATAATCTGGAGAAATCAATTGATAAGGACTTTTCACACGTTTGCTCTTCTTAAATTGTGCCATCAGGTATAGAGAAGTTATGTTTTAATAACGTTTAGCATGTTCAAAATATACCCGTTTTTTCTTATTCAGTATTTAAAAACATAATCCATTTAAAGCTTGTAAAATACAATTATCATCCAAATGGAAATAGCAATTGCCAACTTTTTCCACTTCAGTGAGATTGCTTACTGTCAGTATTTTATCGTTATTAAGTATGCGCGAATAAAATTATGAAAGCAGGTCAATAAACAGGACAACGGCGGATTCAATAATTTGATATCTGGAAAAGAGGGTACATTTCTTTTTTTTTCAATAAAACGCCAAATTTTGAAATTAAAGGAGGAGAGACAGGTACGCCCATCTCAAGATATACGAAAAAAATCAAAAGAGAACAGCATAATTAGTGATGGTGGGGAAGATACTTCATTTTAATGGGTCCTACATAACTACAGTATCTGTAACCTATAATTTGATACACTTTATTTTTTAAGTAACTCTTGCTCGTTCTTCTGTTATATAGAAATGAATACATTTGGTTGGTTTGTAGATAAGAACAACAGTTTTAGACGTAAGGACTTTTGACTGGGAGATTGGGAAAAGTTGAATTGATAGGAGTTAAATCGTTTATAAATCATATAAGTACAAAGTAGGATTTTTTCCAAAAGTTGAGAGAGCGAGGGAGAAAGAATATTTTGAGTGAGTAATTGGGAATAAATTATTGGAAATACAAACATAGGGTGGAATTTCAAATTTAAGATATCTTTGCTTTCCTTTCCTTTTATACATTTTTAGTTAAGGCATATCTTAAATTCCAAGATATGTCTTAAGACATACCTTAAGATGTATCTTATGAAAAATTCACGAGCAAACCTGCTGATTTCTATTTTATTACCTACTGTTGCATCTTAATATGGCTAGTGTGTGTTTTACAGCATTTCCCATTCAATATGGGGATTTACCCCCTAATTACCCTCTTTAGCTATTCGCAAAAATAGGGATATCCGCATAAAGAACTCACGTATTTGTGTCGAAAATGTTAAACTTTGTGTATTTATTTACAATGGTATGTATTCAATATTCTTAGATAGTAACTCAAGAAATGATTTAAATTTTCGAGAATTCATGAGAACCTGAATTAGACAACACTTCCTCCTGGAATATTTCGTGAAGCGTAGTAAAACGTTGTGAAGGATTGTAGTTCGTAAACCTCATTTAAAATTTTCAAAAGGAAAGTCATATCTTATATTTGTCTTATTTGTTAATGTCTGGTGACTTGCCACTAATTTACGATATTCTACGATAATTTTTAAACAAAACATTTGATTTTGAACAAAACATTTTATTGTCACTAGCTACAGAAATGTGTAATAATGGAGTAATTCTTCCTGCCTTGGTATAAACTCTATTAAGGAAATATATAATTGGAAATGTAAATAGTAAGGCATGCAAACTACAAATCAACATGATCAAGCTATAACAAATACAGAAAGTTTTCATGTATTAGTGGGCGTAGTCTCTCTCTAGCTTATTTTCATTTACCTCAAAAACATCTACATTTTGAAGATACAGACAAAATGTAGTTGTTTTTTCACTAATGAAGATATGTCAGAAAGATAAAACTGTATAAAAATTCAATTTTCTTTAACAGTAACAACTGTTAAAGATTCTTCAAGGTTATAGCTGTGGGTGTCTCCAATAAAATACATCTTAGCATACACAACATACCAAAATAAATATTATATTTTTCATAATAATAAATAATAAAAATATTTATGAAAATTTTATGAACAGTGTGAGTAGAATTCGTATAAATATGATATATAGAGAAAGAAAATTAAACTTATGAGCCAAGTGTTTCCACTATCTGAGTATGAAAAACAAAATACAGATATTTATGATTGATGTACAGTTCATTGAATGCTTTTAAAAAGTCACAAATGAACTTCGCATAAGCGTTATGTGGAATGTTACCTTGCTCGTAAATACATATTTATCAGTAAATTAGTGGTTTATTAAGAATTTCAATATATCAATTACTTTATTTCTACTATGGTTCCAAATAATATATCCCCCTAAAATTTATCATTATGAACAAGATGATAGTTTGTTATTCTTAATTATTTGTTATTGATTTCATGCCACTGTGACATTGCGTTTAAAATATTAAAATAAATTTCTGAAAGCTTCAAATTAATTTGTTATTACCTCCTTGATCTTTGTATAAGCGTTTTCCTCGGGTATCATGTACTAGTGTTTGATGTTGTAGACTGAAAGGGAAAGAAATGCGTTATTAATCAAGAATTGTTCCGAACTATTAACGCTGCACTGCTATTACTGTAGATCATTCTGCATTAAATTTAAAAAAAAAACATTAAAAACAACATACAATATACCATGAGGCAAAACAAACCCATTTCTTCAAAATAAATAAATAAATAACAAGATGTGTTTGTGAAACACTGATGCCCCCATATGGCAACATAGCAAAGATTAAACTTTTCTTAAATGAAAATTTAATTGATTGGTACCAAAAGTAAGTTATTCTCACTGGAAATTAATTGTGAA
>NW_026937337.1:0-78726 GCF_032062105.1 Saccostrea cuccullata | reverse complement strand
CACAAATTTTCTTCAATATTTTTTAACAAATTATGAACAGATAAGAAGATATGAAACAAAAGGTGTCAAATTTTGTGAGATGTTTCTGAGACATTTTTTCGGGCCCTACTGAGCTCCGGCGCCTTTTGCGCTAGGAAGTTTTAAACACCCATTTGCACATCTGCAAACCTTCCTCTTACTTCACTGAAAATCTTGACTCAATATCTTAAACCGTTTAGGAGGAGTTCCCAGGACAAGCAGACCCTCTGAAAAATCAAAAAATCCTTAATATCTCGAGATAAGATGTGACGTCATCATTCAAAAAAATTTCCAATAAGGTTCAGATCAATGTCTATTAGATCTGAAAGTTTCATGAAAATCGACCGAGTAGTTTCTGAGAACTCGCGTGCACAAAATCGGTTGGAATAATAAAAGGGAAAAGGAAACCTAAGAATAACAGAAAGGTCTTCCGTTGGAGACGGAAGACCTTAATAATAGGGAAAAAGAAACCGAAGAATAACAAGAAGGTCTTCCGTTGGAGACGGAAGACCTTAATAAAAAGAAACAGAGTAAAAACAATATGTTCCCCAACTTCGTTTGGGGAACATAATTACCGTAGAATAAAAGTATTGGTTACCTTCAAACGGTGTTGTTGTCTGCTCTATTTTTAGTATTTTGGAATTCCCCCCCCCCATTTTTTGTTACGTAATTTCCGGAAGCTAGACTGTCGTCTGCAGTATTTTTGATAGATTGTTTACAGTTTCAAAATGGCAGAAAAAAGGAAAGAATTGAACTCTGATTTGAAAAATATTATTGTGTCAATGAGGAATGAGGGATATACATTACAGCATATTGCCGATACACTCAACTTACGCCGTGGAACAGTTTCCGATGTTATAGTAAGATTTAAAAAGAGGGGCAGCACGGAAAACAAACGTCGAAGCGGGCGACCACGGATTCTCGATCCCAGGGGTGAAAGAAGTTTAGTGAGGCTGGTTCGGACAAACCGTAAAACTCCTTTGGGTGATTTAACCAACAGATTCAATCAACACAGACCCAGACAAGTGTCCCAACGAACAGCTCAGCGGTATTTGTATCGACAGGGGTATCACAGACGTGTTGTAAAGAAGAAAGTTAGAGTGAGGGAAGTGAACAGGAAAAAGAGACTGAACTGGTGTAGAGGTAAAGTCAGGTGGAATGTTAAAGGTCAGTGGGATAAAGTCATTTTTTTACGACAGCCAAGTTGTTTTTGGGTACAAATCAGAGGATTTTCATATGGCGTCGTAAGGATGAAGCCGAGTCTCCCGAGTGCGTGTGCCCCCAAGCTCAACGAAAGGTCAGTGTTATGATTTGGGGGTGTATAACCTGGCATGGTGTGGGAACTATAACAACCGTAGACGGTACTATAAACAGACACAAGTATATTGAAATCTTGGAAAATAATATATGGCCAGTTATAGCACGACACTTTCCTAATGGAAATTTCTTATTTCAAGATGAGAATGCCCCCATACATAGAGCCAGAGATGTTGAAAATTATAAGGCTAGGAATAATATTAGCTCTATCAGGTGCCCAGCACAGTCTTCCGATTTGAATATAATCGAAAATGTGTGGTTGAAATTTAAAAGGCGATTGCAATGTCGCGCTGAAAACATTCGGACTGCTGCCGAACTTTCACATGCGATAACACAGGAGTGGCAAGGATTGACGGTTGAATATATACAGGGCCTCTACAGATCGTTACCAAGGCGTATGAGAAAAGTAATTAGGGTGAAAGGAGAAATGACAAAATACTAAACACAGGTATGTGATTTTATTATGTTTATTTTCCATTTAATCCATCCCGTAACAAAACGTAAACAAACGTCGTGACGCCATTTTTGCCGGTGAATTGTGGCACGTGTCTGTATATATCATGCAGAAAGATGCGGACAATCAAGTAGAAATAAATAATAAGAAAAACACGCAATGTTCAAGAAATTTAAATTTTATAATTGAGATCTAAAATTGTAGAAATGATAAAGCACTATTATATGAGCTCCCATTACTCATGCATCAACCATAAATAGTATAATGTATGGATTTTAATGTCATGAAATTAAACAAAAATGGAAGTGTTTCGTTGAAGCTCACTAATTAATAAATTTAAGCTTCAGTAAGACGGACATTCAAGAAATTATAATTCTATAGTAGATGATTTTTGAATTGTCCACCGCCTTCAAAATAATGAATTCTGAATAATATTTGAAAATATCACTACAAAGACAATATCTGCAAGACCAATTAAAAATTAAATTAACTCGAATTCTTTGATTGTAGCATTGAAGCAAAAGTCAGCAATAGTTGATACGTCGAACTTTTAAAAGACTGATGAGCTTCACAATAATTCACATTGGTATCTAGATGTATTTATAAAAAAAAAGTATATAGATTTGTAAATAAATATACTTACTAATTAAAATAGTACTGATACTCAAATTGCTGTCATCATCCGTTGATAGCAGTAAAATGAAAGTGAAATATTGAAACAAATGTAAGTATTCATTGAAGATTTTTATGTCAACATTTAAGCATGATGTAAACTATGCATTGAATGTCAAATACTACTTTGTGATAATTAGTTTATCACTTACATGAGCTGGTGTAGGGGAGGCATCGGTTGTGGAGGATCTGTCACCCTGTTGTGGAGGATCTGTCACCCTGTTGTGGAGGATCTGTCACCCTGTTGTGGAGGTGGATTTGCTTGCGTTTCTATGATAAGAAATACACAGTCCCGTACTAAAGATAATCATGTGTTATATAAATAAAAATTATAGATATTGCATTTTATTTAATCTTATTTATCAACTTACTTAAAACAGAATAACAGAAAAAAAGATTATTACTAAACTTTTTTCCAAAATAAGAAAGCGAAAAATAAAATAAAAATATTCTGAATAAATAAAAGTCAGAGATACCAAAACTACAAGAACTCTATATAAGCATTGAGCAGAAAAATACGATCTGCGTTTTCTTAAGCTAAATGTTTTTTTAAGTTTTCTGTATAAATTTTCATAAAAGAAAGCTTTATACAATAAGTTTTAAACTTACTTTGAATGTGGAAGTAGAGCTTCCTGTTGATAAAGGACATCTTGATGGAGTACTGTTCTATACCAATTCTCAAAGAATCGTTTTTTTCTATTACAAACATGAGCGCTTCACCATCATCATCATCAATTTGTTGTGAGAAGCCAGCTTTTATATTCGAAGTCATGGCTGCTTTTAGATGCGCTGAGTTTGAACGTCATTTATATATGTTCATACTCGAAGTGTGTATTTTAAACCAAAAGGCTCAGAATCTAGCCTTGCTTACTCTGCTATTTAATGTTTATTACATACTTAGTAATAAATACAGGATTTTTGCATATGCGATAATGCTGACGTTACAATAGCCGTTTCAGCCCTGCAGGACTGATATGGATTTGCAGGGCTGATATAGGATATCAGCCCTGCAAATCCATATCAGCTCTGCAAGGC
This sequence comes from Saccostrea cuccullata, assembly GCF_032062105.1. Lineage (NCBI taxonomy): Eukaryota > Metazoa > Mollusca > Bivalvia > Ostreida > Ostreidae > Saccostrea > Saccostrea cuccullata. The sequence continues at coordinate 75,230 of NW_026937337.1, read as the reverse complement.
TGATACGGATCAATATATCACACCCCTTGTAAATTAAACCTTAAAAAAGTACTTGTGATCATACACATATTTTGGGGGTTACATAATTCTCTTAATTATAACTTTTTGAATGTAATGATAATCTAACTGATAAATGATAGATTATTAAAATTACGGATTGGGGAAATTTGAAATAGAAGTACATGCAGAAACAAACCGAAACTGTATGAGACAATAAACTGTGTACATTTTAAGGAGTTTGAGCATGATTATTTACTTAATTTTTTTCTCTAATTAAGGACATACGCAACGTACCTTACCTACTGATAAATTTCCAAGATATTCCAAATTTTAACTTATAATATAATTACATTCTCATAGACAAAAAATCAGCATACCTTACCAGAGGTTTTGAAAAGATATCAAATTTCAAAATTTTTTGCTTTATTCAAATAAAAATGTTCAAAAATTATAAAACATAAATTGCAGATTTTTTTTCTACAAAAATTGTTTTAGAAGAGGTATACAAATCCATTTATATACATTAAAAATACTGCACACAGGTCCTTCATTTAGTAGAACTCTTCAACTCCAGGGGAGAACCCAAAAAAGTTCAAACTACGTTGCGTATGACCTTAATGTGTTCTGTATTTTATTACTAAGCATGTAATAAATATAATAAAACATAACCTTTTCCACATCACATTCTGTATCAACCCTCGACCAATATCAGTCCTCGGCCCTCTGGCTGATATTGGTGTCTTGGGCTGATAGAGGATGTGAAATGGAAAAGGGTATGTATTATTCTCTATTTACCAAATATGTGGATTTAGTCAAAAGGCTCACGTGCCAACCCCAACAAGTGTATTATATCAAAACATACAATCAACTGAAGGCCTGGTCTTAAACTCCACCCATACCTATCATTGTTTTAACCAATTATGTATTTTGGCAATTGGTCGTCCAAGTATTTCACAATGATTTTAATTTGTTGCACATCCTGGATTGTGTGTTCTACCAGCTGATCCACTAGCTCTATCTGATCCTTTCAGCTCTTTGAGAGTTCCTAAATCCTTTTTTCTGACGAAATAAAAATCGTATTTTTGAACAAATGTATGTTATTCTAATTGAAATTACTGTGTTGAAATATAAAATTATACATATGTATAATACTGCGTATAAAATATCATAACCATGGTCATGATATGATTGTATGTGGACCAATAATGTATTTTAATTTTCACTATTTTATCCTATTTAGACTAATAAAAGTCTGTTTTTTACAATGAAGTATCACTTAATTCTTTGCATTTTTACAGTGAAATAGTTTTAATAACCATTAATATTGCTTTAATTTATATTAAAAAAAAGATTTTAATGGGAAAATAATAATAGAAATAACAATAATAATAACGTTAAAATGTATATACTTTTGTTTTATGAAGTGAGAAAAAATATAAAAAGATTCCTTTAAAAGTTAGCATTACAAAATTATTAATCTAAAAATTTATCAATTTAATTTTTTTTATAGATTTTTGGATAAACATTACTATAAAACAAAGCATTATGTAATAGGTTTTCTTACTTTGAATGTGGAAGTAGACCTTCCTGTTGATAAAGGACATCTTGATGGAGTATTGTCCTTTTCTAATTCTCAAAGAATCATTTTTCTTCATTACAAACATTGGCGTTTCGCCATCATCATCAGTTTGTTGTGAGAAGACAGCTTTTAAATTCGAAGCCATGACTGCTTTTAGATGCGCTGTGTTTGAACTTTCTTATTTGTATATGTTTATATAAAGGTTCTAGCTCCGCCTACTGTACTATATAATGTTTACCAAATATGTAGATTTAGTCAAAAGGCTCTCATGCCAACCCCGACCAGTGTCTCGGGTAGGCTTGAAAGGCCTTAAAAACATATAACATACTTTCCGATACCAAATAAAATAATAATAGCAGAAAAAAGAATGAGAAACTGTGAGCTACTTCTTTACTGGATTTCAAATTTATGTCCCATTGTCAGTTACAAGGAGAAAAAAAATGTATTTGTTTAATTAAGCCAAAGAGAGATAAATGCAACAAAAGCTCCGACTTTCCTTTCTAGTTCTTCTCCCATCTTTATCCACATTTCTTCAATTTCCTTGAAGGAATTTACATATTGGTATATGAAATTAAAAGTCACCAAAAAAATTTAAAAAATGAAGAAAAAATGATAAAAAAAAATATTTTTTAAAAAGAAGTAAAAACTTTAAACCTGAAATTATTTCGTTGTTATAATGTTTTATTGTGAAAGTTTTGTATGTTACTCTAAGGCTATTCATTAATAAAATTTAAACAAACTTTAAAATTTAATAAAAATAAAATATTTTACCAAATTTTGTGAACCATATTCCCTTTGTCATTGAAGAGAAACTCTCACAGATTTCTAAGCGTTTGGGTGTTATTCCGGTCATCTGAGAAACAGGAGGGACAAATGTGGATCACACAACCTAGTTTGGAGATAGAAAAAAACATGTGTATTCGTAGTAAAGTCCAGGTACGCCGTTGCCGCCCCCTTCAGTTTTTGGGGAGAGGGGGTAAATGTTATATATAAAACAGAACTATTATGCCAGGTCTTACCATAAAATTCGTAAATGGTTCCTTTTCCGTTGAGATTCTGAACAAATCTGTCACATCTATAATTGATGCCTATGACTTGATATTCACCTCCGTTGAGAGCATGAGAAATGCTAATTGGATTTCCCCGTGGACGGTTTTTTTTTCCTTAAACATTCTTACCACTGAATGGAAATATTGCTGTAATTGTCGCGTTTCATATAACCTTGAGAGGATACTACTGCTAAGGGACTGTTGAAATGTCGTCTTCCATTCTGTAATTTAACATCCCTTCTTACGTCAACTAATGACATCCAGGAATCATGGATTTTGACCACTTCTATACCCTCAAGCGTATGGACATCATACTGAAAACATTCCCGGTCATCGATAATTTTTATCTTGTACTTTGCTTTCAAAAAAGAGGCTTGAAAATGCCCATGCACACGACTGCCATAGTCACGTAATTAAATTGGTCGATTCCAAATGTGGTTATTTTTCATGACATATCCGCCAGCTTGTACAATCAATGTGTTCTTTGATGGTTGTCTCCTTGATCATTAAAAATTCTAGACAGCCCCGTCGCAGTATATCAACTTCAGGACGACAATACTGCAACATTTTTTTCGAAAATTAATGTACATGTACATGATTTTGGAACCATTATGTATGATCTTGCTAGGTGGAATGGAGTGTCGGTTCGCAGGATGAATCATGACAGTTCTGAAATAATCTGCAGTTTGGGCACTGGCGTTCCTTTTTAAAACAACGGCTAAATCTGATGCAAGGCGGTCTGTATCCTTTGTCGCAATTACAAATCTCATCTTGACGCGTCTCAAAATCGTGGAAAAGAACTTTCCTGTTTCTCTTTTCTATATCGGACTTATGCGATTTCTAATAACAATTGTTTGATATTCTCGACAATTGGGGCAAGTCCGCTCAGCGGCTCTTGACAAATGTGCAAATCGATAGAGCGCTTAGCACGTTCAAGAGTGACTACAATTTTTACATTGGCAAAACACGTCAAACATGGGGGATACCTCTCTTTCATTACAACTCATGAAAGAAATATAACCAACCAGTAGTAAGGGGGACAGAGAACAGTCAGGATGACGACATGAGTTTTTCCCATAAAGGTCACAGTCAAGGGTGGAGTCTACAGTCAATGACGTCATGGGTTATCTTAGTGCAAGGAGTGAGTGTACAGTCACTGAAGTTATGGGATAGTTCACAGTCAAGGGTGAGGCGTTTACATACACACCCAATATATGACGTCCTATATTTTAAATGATAATCACTACTTGACATTCTATATAATGGGTGTAACGGTTACACCCACAATATAAAATGATAACAACCACTGTAATTTCTATTATAGTACGGGCGTTAACGGTTACACCCTGAGTGCGATTCAGTATTAAATGCAGCAAGCATTTTCGGGATAAAGTATTAATTAATGAGTCCTAATGCTAAAACTTGACAAAAGGTATGTGAACATTTGTAGAATATTTTTATTGATACTGTAGACAATACAAAAAGAAACCCACTGAATATCAACAGACAACATAAGCTTCGCCGAATTCTTAAAAAACAGTTTGTTTCATAATAATTTGCAGGACCTACCTTTCTATGGTATATAATGTACACATCTTCAATAAAATACAAAGAAAAACTTAGAGGGATAATTATTTTAAATTATAATTTATAATTAACATATTTATGGTATATTGTGTACAATGGTGCACAACACACATGATACGTAGTCCTTTTCAATACTGTAAACCAACTTTTATTCGCGTGCGAGAAATATTCGCGAGTTCCGCGACCTCCTTTAACTCGCGAATATTAATCGCCGCGAACCATTTATTTTGGTAAGAATTTGTAGAGAATGCTTCCTTCGGTCGTGAAAATTAATTGCCGCAGATCGATTTTATACTGACGAATCGCGAATAAAAGATGACGCGAATAATAGTTGGTTTACAGTAAAAATCCAAAAATCACCTACAGGAATACTCGATGAAAAATTAAAAGTTATATTTCTTTAAAAAAATCTACAACATAGTCAATGAGCATAGACGTTTGCAAAAGGTCAACTCTCATAGAGTCTACCAACTCACTGAGGACATTTAATTCCCCTTGAAGAGGAAAGGCACCACAAGCTAAACGTTGTTAAAACCCCACATTAAATCCTTGAGACGTACTGCATTCTGGCGACTGAGGAGGGGGGTTCTTGAAAGTTGTCGCTGCGATCGTAAATCCTTTAGACACACTGTATTCGGGCGATTGAGACAAATACACAGGAAATGTCGTGGTGGTCTTGAACCCTTGAGACATAGTACATTCTGGCGACTAAGGGAGATATTCGATAGTTGGCGCGGCGGTCTTAACTCTAAATCCTTTAGACGTACTGCATTCTGCATTCTGGCGATTGAGACGAATACACAAGAATTGTCGTGGTGGTCTTGCATCCCTGAGACGTGCAATTTTCTGGTGACTGAGAGTGGTATCCAATATTTGTCGGGGTGGTCTTTAATCCCAAATATCTGGGGGTTCCATCTCCCCGTATTCTCTCTTCGAATTTCTCGTACTGTAATGGGTCCCTTTTCTAAATTATTAAAAAAATAACAATAATTTATTATAAAATATTAAAAGAAAAATTGTAAAACACATACACACAAAAAGCCTTACTAACCTTAGATTAAAAAAAAAATTACACTTAGTTGTTTGTTTTCTTCTTAAGATTTGATAAAGTAAAAAATATTTAAGAAAAGTTGTACAACAAACACTAAAAAAAAAAAGCCATGCACTACCTTAGACTGGTCAATATGACATCTTCACCCTCCATTACACTTAGTTTTTGTAGCTTTGTTCTCCTACAAATAAACCATATGCTTTAGTATCTGAAAATGACCTTTTTCTACCATGACGAGCACGCAGCCAAGCAATAATCTTACATACAAAATATATGAGTGTCAGGCAGGAGGATATTAATGAAGCAGCTGATATAAACCTATTGCAATTGGTTACAGCCTACAAAATTTTACTAATAAAACTGATTTTGAAAATTTATCATGTAAAGTGGTCAATTATTTTAAAGCTGAAAACTTGATACAGCTGCAATGTATTCTTAATATGTCTTATGGTCTTTTATTCTGTCCTTGCAAGAGATTGGAATCTTATGGGGAATAAGAGGTTGTGTAGAAATACCTGTACATTTAGAAGTACATGTACATGTAGAAGTACATGTACTTGGTATTGATACTGGGAGTTGTGGCCTGGGAAGGAGGAATGTATTATCCCCATCCACCAACTGTATGTGGAGTAAATGTGGGATTTACATTCACGTCTGGTGTAGATGTAGTTAATAAATCAAAAACACTAGCGGCTTTAAATTGTGTTCTCAGTGTTTTAAATTTTTCATTTGAGTAAAAGGTCTAGATTGTCTGATGTCTATATGTGTTTGGGGTATGTTTACCTTGAACCATTGTTTTTATTTTCTTTTATCGTTTAAAGGCAAGGACTAAATATTTGACTAATCGCAAGACCACATGCTTCCACATATTTCACAGGCGTTGGTTGACTGTGGATCTACAAGAATACCACCAGGAAATCTCTCAGATAATGACACTGCATTTACAGCTTGAAGAGTGTAATCCAAACGGAATGGAATGCCCTCTATGACACAATTTTAACCCTGGTAATTTTTTTGATTCATTACTTTTAATGCATTATCTGGCAAATCTATATTCTTTGCAACCTGAGACAGTATGTTGGCATATTGACATCTATAAGATTTGCAGGTGATGCAAGATGAGCCATCTCTAACAAATAATCCCACTCGATCCTTCATGAGGCAAAAAAGTAATCTCCATCCCCTGACAATTCCTGAACTGGAATGTTACTCTGATAATAATAAAACAAAGACATATAATAAAAAAAAGTTAACAAGTTTTCTGGTAAGCGGGAGACACTAGGGAGATAAATGTTTAACAGAAGTTTAAATATTTCATATTTTTAAAAATCTTTTTTAGAACTTCTACAGACTTGAAAGAGTTTTTACAGAATTGATCTTTAGGTCTTGGATCTTGTCCTTGCAAAGATTGGAACGTTAGAGGGAATGACAGGCTAAGTAGAAGTAACTGTGATTGGTGTTGACACAGTTATCCTTGGAGTTGTGGCCTGGGAAGGAGAATTTTTCAATCCACATCATCCAACTGTTTCTGGAGTAAATGTAGGGCTTACATTCACTTGTGGTGTAGGCAGCGATTCATTGGAGGCATGCATGCAATGACACTTACAAATCCTTAGCAGGTATTTCATCATAACAAGACAATCGAAAAAGTCATTATGATAGTCCAAGCTATTATACCTTTTTATTAAACATTAGTCAAAAATGATATCTGTTGAAGACAGACACATTTGGAAGACTATGTCACATCTCAATTTCATAAGCTGATCTTTGATTCAAGTGATGCAACTTGATGAATATAGAAATATATATGTGTATATATATTAAAGGGGCTGGGTGGTCATGGTCATTTTAACTCCATATAAAGATATACAAAATAATCAAATTTAAAAACTATTTTTTTTTGCCAAATGATATTTACGTTTACAAATAAAGATATGAAATCTAAAAGTTATAGATATAGCTGGTTCTTAATTAGTTGACCCCCAGCCTCCTTAAAAATAATATATGAAAAGAAAACAGAAAAACCTAAAATATATTTGTTGATCAATTTGCAAAGAGAAAATACATTGCTCATATTCCAATTCGCTTTTTCTGCAAAAATATTGCAGATTTGACAATTTTCCCTATATAATATGATAAACTTTAGTCCTTAACTTTAAAGAAATATTGTGGATAAATTTACATAACTTTGTGGATTCAGAGATACTTTTATGAGTATTTTTGATTACTTAACTGCTAATTTTATAAACCTGAGGATCGGACTACCTTAAAACAGCATTGATAGATCTTGACACAATATAACATATGACATTAGATGATGAAAAAAAATTATGTTAAGCCACATTGTTCACATCTTTAAAAATTTAAATTCCTGGTGTTAAAAAAATGTTTGATATCATTCACGCGAGCCATAATGATCTCAATTTGCCAGCTGTCCGTTTTGATTTCTTCCAACCTTTTATCGATTCTCTCCAGAAGAGTTGTTAACAATAAAAGTTTAAACATTTCTTTCTTCACTTCGTTTTCACAGCAATGTTGTAAAGATGGGATCTTGTTAAAAATAGTAAAGAAAATAGTGATGGTGGGTTGTTCCTCTTCACACGTACGAGTTGCAAATGTTCTTGATTAATATATTTTTCTTTATTAAACAAATAACTATATCTACAGTTCATGCATCTTCATGAAACTCCCCATCGTTGTCATCGTCCACAGTAGTATAAGCGTTCGTTGGCCACCCCCTAACACCTGTTCACCTGTCAATGATGTAAATGAAGACCTTCTCACCTGTCAATTATGTAAATGAAGGTCAGAGGGGTGAATACATTAAACCTGATCGATTTTAATTGGAGATCCCAATCGATAAAAGATCAAGGTCACCTGACGTGTGGGGTTAATTAAGATTAATTGTATGCAACGTTGATAATTAGCATATAGATGAGGACGACTGAATGGTGACGTATAGTTTTCTTCCTCCTTCACGATTCAATTAATTTTCAGATAAATGATATTAAATATTGACTCTAAGGATAGGGATAAAAAGGAAATGAGTAGATTAAAATTACGTACCGGTACATAAATAGAAATGAAAGACACAGAATTTAATTTCAGGGAAAATCCAAATCAACGTTTAGAGAGGAAATAATTCACCGATGTTAGTCCCCCCCCCCCCCTCTTTCAACACACACATACACCAACACCCTAAGCCTCTCACACACACACATTTTTAGGAATATTCCAGAATTATAGAAAGTCTGTGTGTGAAAATTAAATTTACATCATCTTATGGAGAGTTTAATTTTAATATTTGTACACCTTTGAAATTGAAGTTTTCTTTCTTCCTTTTTTTTTTAGGGGGGGGGATAATAAATTTAAAGATCATGATTCTCATTCTTTTCTTGGAATGTAATAAAATTTGATATGACGAATCACTCTGCAGAATATCTTAAAGAGACTTTTTATAATTTCAAAAGCAATGTCCAATCACGTGAATTATTGGTTAAGATTTTGCTTATAAATGATCCATTTCAACGCATTTAGATTAGTGTTCCCATAGACAAGCGGAAGATGACCGAGGAAACGTGCTCTCTGCGAAAGCGCTGTACTGCGCTACGAACCAGTGGAATTCGTGGAATACTGGCAGCTTCATGTATGATATTGGCTTTGACAACCATTTCCAGTTTATCTACAAGATCATCCGTAGTGGAATCACTGCATCAGAATGAATCCTTTATTGATATCAAAGCGAATGACACACTGTCTGAATTCATACAATCTTTTTCAATCTCTGGAAATGTATTTATGACCGTATGCTTATATGGAAATATAATGCGTGTGGACCTGAAGGTTTTCTTAAATAAGAAAGCCACTATAAAAGGATTGTACCTGACTACGACACAATGGAAAAGACTATTACATATCATTCCATTAATTAATGACACAATGAAGAAGTTTCAGTAATTCTGCATAAAAGAAAAAAAAATAGTATTGGATACTCTCTATTTTTTAATTTCACGAAAAAAAATATCTTGTTGGACATCTTGTGGTTATTTTGTACCTTCTTCTCTATTGGTTTTACATCTGGGATCTATGAAATGAAATAAATGAAAAATAAATGGAAATAAAGTAAAACTGATTTCATTTTTTTTCTGAGAAAATAAAACGGGAATCCAGTTTACTCCGGGAAAACAAATACGACTTTCGTGAAAAAGAGGAAAAATCTATAGTATGACCGAATAAGGTTTTCCTTTTCATTCCATCGAAATTAATCCAATTTTTTTTTTTTACATACAGATTACTTGTTTTACTATGGAGAGTGAGAGAAGGAATGTGACAAATTTAAAGAAAAATATAAAATGTAAAGAAAAAAAACATTGTATAGACTTGCGGAGGAATGATGATCTCCTCCTGGTCTTCTTCATGGACGTGGTTTTCTTTCTGGTCTTCCTCACTGAATTCCCTGAAATGAAGAAAATGAATATTAGTTAAAAGGAAAAAAAAGTCACTCATTATGATAAATATTTTCACCTGTACATTTCCTGAAGTAGTCGCAGAAAAAAAATGTATTCTTTTAAAGTACATTCTTGTACGATATACATATATTTATTAAGGGTTAATTGTTTTGAAATAAAAAAGAGAAAACTTACAGCGGAATACACGCCAATTCCGACTCCGAACTACAATGTAAAAAGGAAAATTACCGTGTGTGAAGGAAACAGTATTTTAAACACTTAATTTCTAATTCAGTTCATTTCTTTTGTTTAAACTTATATTGATGTTTGATAATTGTGAAAGTCACTACTCACTCGGAACCGATCAGAATGGGGCCCGACTCGTTACTGAAATTTTATATTTACATAATTTAATTTAAAAAAAAAAGAATTGACAAATAACCTGAAAAGAAAACAATCAGAGGATGTGTTGATTTTTTTTCCTTGAAAATTTTTGTTTTGTACCGAGACTTAATTATAAGACAATTTATATTTCCATTTGCTTTTTATACTTTAAAGTAAAAAAAAATGTATATATGGACGAGAGTAGATAATGATTGTTCTAACCTTATTGGGGAGACCTCCCACTTTGGGAGAATAGATTCATCCGGCATTCCTTAAAAAGAAAGAAAGGATGAAAGTGATACATTTTCTTGGAAAGAATTGTAATTCTCCATTTAAGTTTCAATTATTGTATATAAATGTCAAAACACTCAAAGTGAAACTTACTGATTAGTTCGTTTTCTGAGGAGAGTATTTGGACGACTGGGGAAAAAAAAAGAAATTTAAGATGAAGGAAAATATTTAATCTAGACTAAGCGTTTAAAGACAAGTGATTAAAGAGAGAATACTAACCAAAGTCTCGGTCTTTTGGGGGCACTGGGAGTTTTAAACCTTTAAAAAGTAATGAAACATTGACTTTTATTGAATAAAATGATTTATCTGGTTAGTGTTAAAAAATAAGCATACAATATATCACCTGAATCAATTCTTTTGTAAAAAGGATGAATAAAAATACACTTTAACTGACCAGGTCCCCTCCACTTTAGGAGTTGACGTTCTCCTCTCTCTACTACATACTCTGTGCTCTTTTCGTCTATATGAAGAGAAGGCGAATGTTGATCAATGTGAAAATTAAAAATAAATTACTTAACATTAGAAGTCATTGAAAAAGATTTTCCATTCACAATTTAATTTAATCCACAATTAGACAGATACTCACGGACACTTCATGGTCCTCATGACCTCCTGGATTTTGTCCAGGTAAAAATGGATCTCCTCCATTTTTGAACAATTGCAAACGCTGTAGACGTCGCGCACGATGTTGGTGTCAAAAGGTCAAAAATCACTATTGCAGCGGCATTTGCCCTATTTTCATAATTTTAAAACAATTCATCATATGAAAACTATATATCATTCTGTCGGTAATTGTATACTTAATACATTTTAACAAAAATATTGTTCCAAAAAATTCATTTATCCAATATATTGATTCGTTTATTCAGTCAATTACGTCAAAAAACGCATGTAGACGGGTAACAGGAGCGTCGCACATGCAATAACAAAATATTGATAACTTCCATAAAACAAACAATACAGACATAAATTTTGGCAGAAAAATTCAAAATATGATGTAAATGATGTAAATTCTAGCAATTGTGATGTTATTCAATCCGTATGTTCTGAACGCGTTTCTCAAAATCCAAGACAGAGGTGTAGACGCGCGTAAATCGACGAAATATGGGATACACATAAAAAATCTTCGGTTACTTAAAAAAATAATTTCATGAGCTTAATCAATTTTGAAATTGCATCTCAATGATCTTTTTTGTGTGCAAGGAAGTATATTTTAAATTAGATTGATCGTTTGTGTGGATATGTATGTTGGGTTTCTGCTCTGAAGCCGATTTATTTTGAATATATGGAATAAGATGGTGTGTCACAAAGTTTGGAGGTTCAATGTCACAAAGTTTTTAAGATTCGTACAATCCCCAATTTTGTAATGCTGGGTGAAAAATTAATTCTGAAATTTATTTTAAATTCTACGAAATGTTGCCATGTTATTAAGGAAAAGATCTCTAAACAGAATTTTAACTTGCGGCATCTTAAATGTTGATAATAATTGCCATGTCACATATATGTATAACATGTAGCTATATGTCACAATTGAATTTTACGGCAAAAACGTCACATTTAAATGCTACACTCCATGAATTACTTTCATGTTAAGAATGAATTTTTCTAATTTGCTGCAAAACAACATTTATTACTAAATGTGCCAAATCAAAACTTTACTTAGATATGAAAATGAATTGATTCTATAAAGAAGTATTTGTTTTAGAGGGTTTTTACAAAGTCAACAATAAATGTCACACATTGCCCAAAAGTAATAAATCTAACTATAATTGTATAAATGTTGTGACATAAATCGTATGAGTAGTCATTAAAAATAGACATATTGAAAATTAGAGGATTTTTATGAAATGTGCATCTCTTCAAAAGGTTATTGGTATATTCCAAATTAATTTCAATGGAATGGTGACAAAATCCTACCAAAAAATAAAAGTCAACATGTTATGTCACAGACGTAAAAATATGGCGTTTTGGCGTACGTTATTACGTTCAATGCATAAAATGTAATCTAAAACGTCAAAAGATTTTTTTTCTCCAAAATTTTACTCTTATTGCTAATGAGCTTGATATGGATAAAAGAAAACTATACCAATAATGATTAATTTTAAGAATAATTTTAAGTTTTGAAAGTTGTATTTATATATATAAAAGCAAAACATGTACACTGTATACTAGTACACTGTATCAGTATATATCCTTGTCAAAAATCTGTTCAATAGTACCATTCAGAGTTCGAATTAAGACACCAGGAAAGAAATCAATCAAACCAAAATTTATGTAAGGGTGTGATTTCAAATTTGAATTACCTGACAGTAAAGTGTGTCAACTCTATTTGATGCTGGCGTAAACTGTTCTATACATGGCGAGTTTACATTGAATAGTCCAATATTGAATAAGGGTTAGGGGGTGCTGGAAGTTGTGATGTAGATAAAGTATCAGGTTTTCACTTCATAATTTGAAAATTAGTTCTTTTTGTCATTAACCCGGTAGCATCGTATGAAATAAAACAAAGTTGTATTTTATCATGTTAAAAAAAAGGTGTTTACATTCGAAATTGACGACATTTTGAAACAGGTTAAGTTTATTGTATTATTTCTTTAAATAAAAATATTTTTCATTAATATATTTGGTCATAAGCTGGTGACGTAGCATCGTTTTTGAAAGTGTGGGGGGGGGGGGTTCAGCCGGAGAAAAAAATTACTTACCGGAAAAAAGTTGTCAAGCCAAACAAAAAAGGAAAATTTGTTTGCCCAATCTTGAAAATCCTATTTCCTTTGGGGAAGGGGGGGGGGGTTGAGGCGAACTTCTTTCAACGCACAACGCAAACTTCTTTCAGTATCAAATTTTCTTTTCTTCATACAATTACTACATTACCCTTATATTACTTTACTTTTGCCAAAATTGGGGGACCAACCAGCCTTTCAATGAATATTTCAATAGTAAAAGTTATCTTTTAAAAAAATTGGGGGGGGGGGGGGCTCGCCCCCTTGCTACGTGCCTGTAAACAATGTCCTTACTTTTCCATAATTTATTTAGTAATGTTTCATTTTTTCTTAACTTTTTAAAAATGCTTCTAAACTCATTTAAACCGACCAATATGGTATTAAGTAACCATTCATTTAATCAAAATCTAGTTTATCTCCATATCCTTCATATATGGGAAAGGGTAATGACTCTATACAATCTCCTTAATCTGATTAAAATCTGACCCCACCGGCACCAAAATTCCTCAACATCAACATCAATTAATTATTCAAATCTGAATCTTGATGAAAGCATACACAAAACGCTCTTTGAATCACTCTTTACTTCCATTTATAAGTATAAAAAAAAAGGCATACAATCACAAAAAGCAGGTAAACTGCATTGATATCCGAAGGAGTATGAAACCTACGATCGTTGATCTGTGTACTAGGCACATACGTTGCAACGCATAAAAAAGGGGGGATGAAAAGAGGGAGAGTAGAAAACTGAAATATTTTTCGAATAAATACAACTGAAGCCTCTAAACTGCACTTCATCGAAAATTCTTTTCATGGACAAGTTAAAGTGAGGGAGGGGTCAATTCTCAGATTCGATTCCTCTCATTTTTTTTAAATTGAATTATTTGAAATATTTAGATCTACTGTTAGATACAGGTACTCAGTATGCAAGAGTCTGAGTGATGGTGGAGGTTAAAGATGGGATGGGAATAGGGACTTTAAACGAAAAAAAAATTCAATATTAAATCAGCAACATATCTACAATCATACAATTTACTGAAAACAAAGGACAGGTTCTAGCGCCTACTGATATGATATGGAATTGTTTTGAATTTATATCAATAAAATAAAAAAAATATATTTTAAAATTCGAGGTCGAACAAGTTTTATCATTCCTACCAAGCCTTTTATTAAATGAAGCAAATTATGCCTATATTTCCTAGATTCCTCAATATGCTTGCCAAAGGGCAGAGATTTAATTACATGCATGTATTTTCAATGAACTGCATTATATAATTGGTGGCATTACTGGGTTTATTTTTTACTTCATAAAAAAAGTAAGCGAAAGAGTAACGTCAAATAAATTTTCTAGAACTTCACGTAAAATAACGTCATTTTGACGTTACCGAAAATGACACCAACACCGTGCGCAACGTCTCTAATATTTTAAACGAGTTTACTATAAGACGATTAATTCAAATTTTTATTTATTTATTTTCTTTCCAATTAGGTTTATTTCTATCTTTCTATTTATTTATTTTTTATGCGTGAAAAATAATGAATGAATGAATAATAAAAGTATTAATCAGAAATTAGGTGGGTGGGGGGGGGGGCATATTCACTCACCTTTCCATAGTCTTCGTATCCTTAATCCAAAAAGTATAAGATTCCTCACGAAGAGTTACAAAAATTAATACAACACTTTTTTATACCCCCCTCCCCGATCCCTAGCAGATGATTTTTTTAATTCGATAATAATTGGAGTAAATTTAAATTAATGAGTCGGATATTCTGACAGGGCGGAGCTAAGGATATGAAATAAGATAATTCCAATGAAAATTCTGAATTCTCTCAAATTTCGGATCATTAAATAAATGAAAAATAAAGAGTAGAAATGAGCATACACATTACATGTATGAACTGAGTCGTCAAAGAAAAAAAGGTTTATTTCGAAAAGTCGAATGCAATGTTTCAACGAATCCAAAAAAAAAAAAAAAATAAAACAAAAAAGTTATTGTTGTCTGGCTTAGTGCATGATATGGACTCCATTTTTTTTCTCTCTCTAGGTCAGCATCACTAATTGAGTAATTATTTGGCTGGGTAACTGTTAAAGTTTAATAACAGATATTTTATCAGAGATAAAAGTTGCATCTATACACTGTTCATTTCGGACGTATTATTTTGTCCTTTTTACGTGCAAAATGTGTTTGTCTGTGCTTTTTTGTTATATCATGGGTATACTGTGTGTGCCTTACACTTCCTGTTCCTGTGAAACCGAATATCAAATAGCCACCTGTTACCAAGTATCGGTGTGTCCAGTCAATGCAGAGGTTGTAAGAGTAGAGTGTCACGTTAATGAAATTATAACCAATACCGAGATTCCTCAGGTGATCATTCGCGGGGAGTGTCGGAATTTAACGCAATACACCTTCTTGTGCAGATATAAAATAAAAGAGATTAAATTGACATCAACCGGTGAACATTTTTTTATGCGAAGGTAATATCTTTTTCTTAAGATATCATTGCATACTGATGTTACGATGGTGGTAAAAGAATAGCATGACACCTAAATATTAATATGTATGTAGAACAAGAAAGGAAAGAAAATTAGGATTATAATGTGAAGTCCCGAAAACATTTCTCACAATGAGATCAATGCTTTATTTAAAAATCAACTAATGAGCCTATAATCCCCAGCATCCTTTTGATTAACACACCCTTGTCGGGTACATCAAAGATTTTTGTACTCTATAATTAGACTCTTTCACTCGTGGGAAAATTGACTTTCTCCACAATCTTTGTCTTGCAAGTCACCTGGTCTTTTATTCTTCCGCTTTTTGTTTTTTGGTCTTATTGCATTATTGTTAAAAATGACGTGTGATCTACACGACGGCGAGGTCAGGTGTGGAGGTAATGTTAATTTTGTCGATGAAGAATTGAATTAAATATGCGCATTTTTGTTCTCTTTTCTTTAGAGAAATTTAAATGGATCGACGATGATTTATAAACGTTTATCATTTCTTTTTCTAATGAAAGAGTAATTATTTCAGTTGCAACAAAAATGAACCCTCTGACGTCTGCAGTGGCAGAGAGACGTGAGTCTTCTTTTCTATGTCATGCTTTTGAAGTTGATGAGATTTTTTAATTAGATTAATTAAATTCAGATCTGTAAAATGTGGAATCAAGTGGAAACAAAAGCGATTAATGAATTGAATTGATCATTTTTACAGATCTAATTTATTAAAAAAAACGTTTATTGATTTTTTTTTTCTGCATTAATGTGATCCATGTGACTATCTGATAATCATATTTTCCTTTGCTTCATTGATAAAAGAAAAAAAAAGTTAAGAATCACAGACGACCAGTATCAATTATATCTTTCATTCTGATGAAAATAAAAAAGAACTTGATTATAATTTTAACCTATGCTTTACATCGTAAGTGATCACGTTAATGTTGATAAGTTTTTGATTTACGTTTTAATTGACATGAAGTTATTTTTATTCATTTTGTTTGTACCAAATAATTATACAAAAAAGGAAGTTTTATTCTTATACCAAGGTCTAGAAAATATTTCTCACATCTTTTAAACAGTTCGATACATTTTATTACAAATACTTTTCTTTGGACTTTAGAAGTCACATCAGAGAAGCACTCTAAACCGGAACTGACGGCTACGGTTCCGATCAGCACTCCACGTCTCTCCGATCAGACTCACCACAGTGACATTCCATCCACACGCACGACTCCTAAGCTTTTACAGATATTAATCAATTCTTTCACCACCGAAACAAACCCATCCCATTACCACACACCATATAATGTCACCGACTCATTATTCGTTACCCCAGAAATCCGGCAGACAAACGACAATTTCACTTTAGCTATTAACACTAGTACCCCGTCTTTCCTCGCTGCGACTATGTATGATAAACTAACTAACACAACTAATGATTCTATTATAACTGTTTTAAATACTAACAATCCGCATGTTCCATCCCCCACCCTGCATGACATCACTGCGGTGAGTCGAACAACCCCTCCTCTTATACCCGAGACGTCAAATAGTAGTTCAACGAGTTGGATCCTGTGGACTCTCTGGGTATTTAGCATGATGTGTATATAAGTATATATATATATATATATATATATATATATATATATATATATATATATATATATATATATATATATTCGCATTTATTAATTTATTTTACACATGTATTCATAAATTTTTAATTCTCTTTGTATTTAACATTTTATTTTCAGTTTTAGTTGCATGTTGAAAATAATTTCCCATCAGTTCATTAAAAAAAAAATGAATACAAGTAATTATATAATGCGTGGTTTGTTTTCTTTTTGTTTGTTTGTTTTTTTTTTTTTTTTGATATGTACATTTAGAAAGTGAAGTTCAGAGGGGAAAAAATAGGAATCGGAAATTGTGTCAAGAAAATCTAATTAATAAAAATCAAATAAAAAACAAAGATTATATAATTTTAACGATGCGATGTTTCTCTTTTTCCGAGAAAATTTTATGTTAAAAAGAAGCGTAAGTTTATTATACATAGGAAACTTATTTAGGTTATCTTTTGATCTAGTAAACGAGGCCATAGGAGTGGGTATAAGTGGATTGGTGCTTGCCCTCGCCCTTGCCCTCGCTCTGTGTCTGCGCTATCTCCTAGAGAGATGGCGCAGATACAGAAGTAGGAAGTTGGCAGCCTTTGAGAGAAGCGTGAGATACCGGCACGGCGACGAGGACACTACTCCAAAGTGTGTCCTCGACCATGAGATGGCAGCCATGAGGACTTCCGGGAAGCGCCGCGCACCACCGCCCCCAACACCCGGCAAGGGGGAAAGGAGGCCACACACACGAAGTATGGGCCCCATTGTGGAGGTGTAATTTTTTGTAATAAAGAAATCCTTGAACCCATGGGGTGTTATTGTCTTTTTATTCAAATCATTCAGGAAATAGTAGTCGAGTATTACGGAATACGTTTAAATATCTTGTTATTTACTTGAATTTTTTTTAAAGAAAAGATTAACTTTTATTGCACATTAGAAGTGTACATAATGTATCTTTTTTTGACTCATTTTTATGGAGGAGTTCATTTAGATAAAATCTACAAAATACGGATGATGAAATCGTTGAAAGTATAGGAAGTTTTTTTTTCCATCAAGAATTCTTCTTCAGCAAGATGTGGATTTGTCCATTAAAAATTAAGTAAAGGTGAAATGACAAATGAAACAGCTGAAAAAATATCGCATAAAAAATGTAAATGACGTATCGACGTTTTGAGATGATATTGCATGAAAATGACATCTGGTAATGTAGAAAATAAATTAAATGAATAAGTTATATAAAAAAAATCTTTGCACTTAAATGTTAAAGAAATTGGACAATGAAATGCTTTTATTTTAAAGTGGATACTCTGTAAAGAGATTTGTGAAGCTAGACAATCTGAACGTTGTCTTTCAATAAATTTTGTTAAGGAAAAAAAATCAATTTAACAGGAGATGGGTTAGACTATGATAGAAATTAATGAAACCCTAGTCAATAAATATTAATGTTACTTTGTTTCATTACGAATCAATAAATTAAGTATCGAAATCTGAGAGTGAAGAAGTGATGCAAAATTTAGATTGTTTGAACGCATGAAATACAATCCTTAAAAATATCCTCCCCCAGCCCCAATCCATTCTCTTAGCTATTCAGTCAGCATCCTGATTTTTACGCATCATCAGGAATATCCAATGAGAGTAATTTAATCACTGCAAAATAATGAATCATATTTTTTCTTCATCACTTTGTTCCAGAACGTTATGAAATCACGGTGAAATCTATTTGAGAAGACTATATACACCCTCCTCCCCCCCCCCCCCCCCAGTCAAAATGTTTCAGTGTGGATATTGTCATCTAATATTCGATACATACGACAGTGTGATGAAACATGAGAAATTACACGAAAAAGATAATTTCAGGTACGTCAATAATTTGATTTATCAATTTTTTTTAGTGAACCATTTTTTTGTTGTTGCTATCTTTCAAAATATTATCACAAGCGCAAGAGCGGTAACTCTGTTTTTGTTTGTGTTTCGCTTTTCATTCGGTAAAATCAAAATAGCAACTGTAATACAGGGAAAGTGTTTTTTTAAACGATATATAATCTCTTTACAACTGATGATTGTTTCAGAGAATCAAAAAGAATAAACATGAGATAGAGGAGGGGGATTTTATATAGAAAACAAACGTAATGTCGGGGGGGGGGATCAAAGAATGAAAAAAAAATCGCAAATTGTCTCATAAGCAAATAAACTGAAGTAAACAATTGAAAAATAAAGGTTTATGTCCTTGAAACAAGACATTATTTCCTTTATTTACAAAGTAAAAAAGATTAGTCTCGCAGATGTTATTAATACTGGTGAAAAATTAAAAAAAAAAGAAAGAAACTAGATTTTAAAACAAAATCAAAGAACCGAAAGTACTTAGAGCATAGGCAATTTTCCAAGGAAATCAAAGTACCGAGAGTACTGACAACTTTGCAGAACTGTAAATTATTAAGTCATTCAACAAAGAGAAGATTACTTATTATTCCATTTCTTTGGATTTCTTTGAGTTGTTTATTGATTTTATTCATTATTTATCAATTCATTTCATTCATTGTAGACGTTTTGTTCGAGAACAAAACTTATTTCAACAAATCGAAGACATGGACTGGTCCGATATACCAACAAGCAGCACCAAACTTTCCGAAAATCAAAAAGGTGTTCAGCATTTCTGCAGACGGGAGAGTACTTCCTTACAAGATTTCACTGACATTGCAGATTCTTCTTTTCATGCAGTTCATTCTCTTTTAGCAGACGATAACATTTCCAATTTTCTCGAGTTCTCCGACATCGCAGATACCAGCTTTCACTAGATTGACTCCCTTTTAAAGGATGATGATTTAGATGTTTTCGGGGACCCCGTCATGAATCAAGTAGGAGCTGGTCAGGACGACTATAACATAAAACTTATCAAAGAGAAGTCTTTGAGAAATATGGGTGTTGTCGACGTCAATTACCAGTTGACATTCAATGACAGATTTTTTTCAAGAACAAAAGAAAATGAAAAGTAAAGAACGTTCTGAAGGATGCATTCGAAAAAATGATAAATCACGTGAAGACGAATCTTTGACCTGGCGACATCATGCGGGCAGCCATTCACAACCAGCATCTGGATTTACTTGTCTATGTTCCATGTCGTCCGATGCAAGATATGGACGCCGAGGTCATGATGGAAAGTTTGTCCATTGTACTTAACAGTAAACAAGATCTCCCTTTCGACTCGACCTGTCGTATCGATGTCGGAGCCATCAAATACCCACGCGGCGGAAAAGGTGTCAAAATGACGACTATTAAGGCGACAATCGTTAATAAATCATCCGTTGTACGAATTAAAAATTCCGATAATCTCTGCTTGTAACGAGCGGTTCTCGTGGGGTTTTGTAGCGTCTGCAAAACGGGAAAACACGAATATCAAAAAATTAAAGCCTTACACCCAACTTTTTCCACAACTGATATTCTCCTCCAGTTTGAGAAATGTCCTGTTTGGTATTGGTATCATGTACGTGATAACTACAGGGGAAGACAGGACATTCTCACCAGAACCCTGTGCCAGACATTGAACATTGTTGACGATCAGCCATTGACCTATGCCGTTATCCCGAAGTTAGAGGAATATTTCAACATCAGTATTCATGTCATCAGTTCTCATCTAGGTGACACGTTTTCTTACGTCAGTTCGACTCGAGACGAGGAAAGAAAAAACATATTTTTGTATCATGTGATGGAAGATTCGGAACATTTTCATGCCATAGTGAAAATCAGTGGCTTCTTTACAAGTTCGTATTTCTGTCAGTCTTGTCTAAAACCCTACGAACACAGACACAAACATAACTGTATCAATCATTGCAATGTCTGTCTGTCAGATACCTGTGTGAAACAACGGACCGTTATATGTCAAGATTGCAACAGGACCTGTAGATCCATGGCCTGCTTCAAGAGACATAAGATTCCAAGTGAAAGCGGGACTGTACCTTGTGATCTCCCTTACAAATGTCCGATCTGTCAAAAAACCATGGAGCCGTGGGAGTTAAAGCCCAAAGACCACAAATGTGGCTATTTCAAGTGTAAATCATGCCAACAGTACGTAGAACCCGACCATCTCTGCTACGCGAGGAGTCACGTTACCTCGAAAGATAAGGGTCGACGCTACATCTTCGCCGACATAGAAGCGTCACAAAAGTACGAAATAGTTCAATGCGAATGGGGTTATGTCCCTCGTAATGACGAGAACTGTGCACAGTGTCGAATAGATGAAAACAAATGCTCCAAGTGTCGACTTTGCAGGCATTGTCTGAAATCTTACTGCGGAAAACCGAGACATTCCGTAGTCTTAGCCGTTTGTCAGAGTGCCTGTGCAAAGTGTGAGGTCAAGGACGTCACTCCCCAAAGTACTTGCGAGTCTTGTGGGGATCGATGTAATCGATGTTCCAAAAAAGATAAAAAGACGAAACAATATGTAAATCCTCCTTGTCCCGGAAAGTGTGGTTTTCGAGAGCGCGTATTCAAGACCCTGTACGATCTCGGTTCCTGGATATTTCACGAGAACCACAGAGGGTATACGGTCCTGTTTCATAATCTGTCTTACGACGGACAATTTCTGTTACAATACCTGTTATCGCAGTCCCTGCGTCCGTCGTTCGTCATCTACAGAGGAAGTAAAATTCAAATGTTCAACGTGAACAGATTGCAGATCAGAGTGATCGACTCTTTTAATTTCTTACCCATGGCCTTGGCAAAATTACCTCAAGCCGTTTAGCTAGAATCGTTTACCAAAGGTTATTTTCCTCATTTCTTTACGTGTCGTGAAAACTTAAATTACGTGGGCCCTTATCCGAGAGCCGACATGTACGGAGCAGACGCTATGTAAGTGGCAGGAAGAGAAAAATTTTATCGATGGTATAAAGAAAAAGTCGACAGCGGAGTAATGTTTGATTTCAATCGCGAAATGGTCAAGTACTGTCGGAATGACGTTGACATTCTGGGACGGGCTTGCCAAAAATTCAAAAATCTCCTCCCGAGGCCACGGGGATGGACGGAGGTCGCGCCGTGGATGCATTTGACTCGTGCACCATAGCATCCCTCTGTATGGACGTCTTTAAGCATCCTGTCTCGAATGATCGGATGTTGAATTTGGGACCATCCAATTCTTACAATTTTCACGTTGCAGCTGAAAAGACGGATTTCCTGCATCTTGATTTGCCCTCCTTTAATGATCACGCAATGGGAAAAACGCGCACAATTAAATACACCAACCTGTCCAACACATACTTTGCAACGAAAATTGTTACTGTCAGTGTCACAGAATACAGGTACATGAAATAACGCCACCCCTTATAGAAGTATCATTACACCCCGATTGTCCATTTTCTCGGACAATTTTGCAGCGAATGCTGCACGGACTTTGATCATGTGATCCGTTTAGGTCACTTGATTGAATCGGTTACCCATATTTGGTAATCTGTATTTATACAGGATACAGACTTGTAATAAAAAGTTAGGCAAATAGTGTTGCACGATTTTTTTTATGATGCCTGTATTTTCTAACCCGCATATAACGATTGAATCAGTATAATTACAGAGGATTCCATTCTGTTCACTCCATATTACCACTGTTTTTATATTCAGACATCTATATAGATATGAGTTTTGAAATCCCTCTCTCTCTCTCTCACTCTCTTACCAAAATCAGAAAGGGGAGGGGGGGGGGGTATAAGCCTAACACCTTGATCTGTAAATGAAATAGAAGCAAAAATAAAACTCGGATAGGGAAAATTAATTTAATTTATAAATGGACTAGACTAGTATACTTTAGGATCAGAGTTAAAAATCACTCTTTTTAAAAAAATAACTTTAATAGAGAACAAGTCATAATCATAATATGCCGTAATTCCCCTGCGCTGATGTTGCAAGATAGATTGATAGCGCTAAGATTAATATCATGACTTAAATCAAAAGGACACATTGAATAAAGAATACAAAGAACTAGATACTGTACATATTCTCTTACATAGTTGAATATAGATGCTACTTGGATTGAAAGGAGGTGACATTAATTCCTTTTTTTTCTTACAATACCTGTGTGTACAGGTGTAGAAAAAAAAAATCGAGCAACCATGAATTAACACAATTTCACCTCATTAGAAACCCTCCGGGAATGCGCAGATCCCTCCTGTCAGGTGTGTCACGCAGATATGTCACGATACAGCGGTACTTTTAAAAAGGGAATATAATTCAGTTAATGGAGTAGAGTACCTGCGGCATTATCCTGATGTATTTTTTCTTTGACCCGTCAAAGTCTTTAACTCGTACCCACGGAGAAAGCGCGGATTGGGTGGTTAACTGTCCCAAACCCACTTAATTTTGTTTGTATTATTTCCTCATTTCCTCACCGAATTTTTCATTCGAGACATATAAATACAACGGAGTTTTGCATTACGTTATCACCTTGAAAAAATGGCTGAAGAATATCTACAGTTTCTGTAAGTAATTTTTTTTTGTTAATCGTTTCAAAATTAAATAAACCTAGTGAAATAATAAGTTATCAAATTGTAAGAGAAATAATTTTGGTTTGCTAACTTTTAAAGGAATCTGTTCATAATGTGTTTTTTTCTCACTTCATAAAACAAAAAGGATATAGATTTTAAAGTAATGATAATTTTCCCCTTATCCTAAAGTTGTTTTCTTTTTTTTCAAATTAAAGCAATATTAATGGTTATATAAACTATTTCACTGTAAAGAAGAAGAAAAAAGTGATATTTCATTGTAAAAAATCAGATTTATACTATGCCTAAATATGATAAAGTAGTATAAATTAAAACAAAATATTGGTCCACATATACAATCTAATATTTTAACCTATCATGACCATAGTAATAATATTTTATACGCATTGTTATACTGATGAAATTTTATACGCATTATACATGTAATATATTTCCACACAATAACTTTCAATTAGAATCTTTTTTAGACGGTGGCTATTTATAGCCACAGGCTATTGCTGCTGGTCTGTGTAAACACACAGGGACCCTAGCGGCGATTTTTGCAGAGTCAAAATAATGAAAGTAGACTTATTTCGATGTTTGAAAATAAAATGTACATAGTTAACAAATACTTTCAAGTTATTTCAAAGACATTTCGTTGATGGATACAAAGTCTTAAGTCCTGATATTCGCCGTTATCAATATTTCTCGCCTCATGAATATTCATTGAGTTACGCCGAACTAAACTAACTCGTACACCAACCGACTCGTATATTCGTATGCAAACTACAGATGTCAATTCGTACAATTAATAAAACGGTTGTTGGAGGTATATGATGCCATTCTAGTTTTTATAAATAAGACTTTGTCTGATTATCTCGGACACAAAAACGACTAAACGGATAAAAATTTGTCAAAGCTATAATTACAAGACCATAACGGACAATGTACCCATATATTTCATTCCTATTTAGAAACTCTAACGTGCCTCTAATAAATTAACCCTTTAAAGTGTGTACGAAAAAGGTACTCAAATAATGTGCATGAAATAATACTAGTTTTAGGATTTTATGCGATTTTAGTGGGCTGGTGTGTACACATAGCAGTAAATATGTATTGTACAATGATTCGCAGGGTTATTGCATAATTGTTAGAATATTATGCATGAGAAATACCATCATCACAAACCCTAGCCAAAATGTACGATCCTCTCCCATTCTGGAGAAAGTTCCATGCGTATATATACAGACTCCGATCGTGACTTGAGACGACGGAAAATAGAGACAGAAAAATATTTTGTTATTCCGTTTTTTTTTCGAGCAGTATACGAGGGTTGCCGTGTTCAAAGCGTTTCTCTCGAAAAATAGTAGGCACTGCAAGATGAAATTTTCGCAAGTATTTTATTTATCATATTTTAGTGTATCTGAATTCGTTTGATAAAATATAGACAAAAAATTAATACTTCATTAACATGCTTTAATGCACTTACGCACGATTAAAAAAAAATAGATTTTGGTAAACATTATCCTATTTTTTATTCACTTAACTATTGTGTCGTCTTTTGGAAAATTTAAGGACATTTGCTTAATAATTTTTTTTATCAATTTATCAGTTTATCAAGCATCCGAATGGGAAAGTGGTAAATCCAACACACGAAAAACGGCGGCGTTCGATGACGATACTACGCACTGGAAAGCAGTCGAGTTTTTTTCCTCTTTAGTGTACTAGAGAAATGGGAGTTTTTTAAGCGAAATCGTTTTACATGTAATCAAATCCAAGGGTAGAACAAACAGCTACAGGAATAGCGGAAGGCGCTGTCAATGTTGACAGCCAATACGTTTTGACATTATCATCCGTGTGTCGTAAAGCAACACAACACATTAAATTAAATTTTATAATTGCAATTGTTTATTTATGCATATACCTATTTGAAATTTGCTGTTTTTTTATGAAAATTGTAAGAAGATAGTAATTTACAATTTTAAATAACAGTGAGAATTCAGAACACTTTACTTTTTAGTACAAAAAATATAAATTTATATATTAAAAATTTAGGGATGTCAAATCGGTCAATTTTTAGTACTCGGTTACTCGGACGTTTTTCCGATCGAGTACCCGGGTACTCGGCAAAAAGTGTAAATAACCAGAAGTCTCTGTTGAGACTGAAGCTCTACTGGTTTGTAATTATAGCAAAGGAAGAGAAAATTACTTAAAAGCAGTTGGGAATTGAATCTTTTCAAAAGAAATAAATAGAATAATGATCCTGGAATAAGTCTCTTTATGTTCTTAGTGTAGTCTACTTGCATGCCACATTATATTATAATCAGACTAAAACTGTATTTGGAGTAGCATTTTGAAATAATTTCACAGAAATTTCTGTTTTTAGTAACCACGGCAACACCGTTCATCGAAATCAAAAACCGATAAACAGAATTATGTATCATAGTGTAGTCTACTTGTGTGCCAAGTTATATTGAAATCAGACCAAAACTCTAGGAGGAGTAGCATTTTGAAAGAATTTCACAGAAATTTCTATTTTTAGTAACCACGGCAACACTGTCATCAAAATGAAAAACCGATACATAGCATTATGTATTTTAGTGTATAGTCTACTTGTGTGCCAAGTTATATTGAAATCAGACCAAAACTGTAAGAGAAGTAGCATTTTGAAAGAATTTCACAGAAATTTCTATTTGTAGTAACCACGGCAACACCGTTCATCGAAATCAAAAACCGATACACAGAATTATGTATCTTAGTGTAGTCTACTTGTGTGCCAAGTTATATTGAAATCAGACCAAAACTGTAGGAGAAGTAGCATTTTCTATTTTTAGTAACCACGACCACACCGTTCATCGAAATTAAAAACCGATATACAGAATTATGTATCTTAGTGTAGTCTACTTGTGTGCCAAGTTGTACTGAAATCAGACCAAAACTGTAGGAGAAGTAGCATTTTGAAAGAATTTAACAGAAATTTCTATTTTTAGTAACCACGGCAACACCGTTCATTGAAATTAAAAACCGATACACAGAATTATGTATCTTAGTGTAGTCTACTTGTGTGCCAAGTTATACTGAAATCAGATCAAAACTGTAGGAGGTGTAGCATTTTGAAAAATTGTTTACAGACAGACGGACGGACGGACGACGGACGCATTACTATCGCATAAGCTCTTCTGGTCTTTGACCAGTAGAGCTAAAAATGAACAAGTAAATGGCTGACTGCATGTAAAACATTGTAAACTCTTCGACTTGTAGAAATAAAACCACATGCTTTGATAGGAGGTTTACCCGTAAATGTATTTCTGTTGTAAGAATGATAAGCACGTCGTGCCCGACGAAATTTAATATATTTAAAAAAAAAAAAAATATCAGATAAACAAAAGAAATAAAATCATACGTGGTTCACACTGTCTTTGTTTAAAAAAAAAATACTCGACCCATATTGTAACTCGTTCTTGCGTTTGACGTCCAGGTATCAGTCGTCAGAGCTACGTACAGTATCAAGTTGAACTTGAACTTGATCTTGAGTTCTCATAACAGAGCGGATTTACGATTTTCGCACACTTTTTCACTCCTATATTTTATAGTATTACGGGACGGTATTTTGTAGTTTGGTGCAACGATCGACATCAGTTGTTAAAAGTCTTTGCCTACAACCATTTGTATTGGCGTGTAATCAAACACAACCATATCAACAATTGTACGTGTAATATCATCTGTCTCTTTTTCGAGAACTTACGGCTTCTCGGAGAATTGACAAAGTTATCTAATTTATTTAAACGTGTTAAACATAATAGACCTTAAACGATGTTCAGTGAAAACAAATAATTAAAGCAAATCAAAATAAGGGTGAAAGACAGCCAAAGGTGAGAAAAGCCAGGTATCACGTGCTTGGTCATGAACACTGCCAAAGGCAATAACGGTCATTATGAGGTGTCGGAAACCCTAATTACTGTATGTGTACAAGTGCAATGAGCATTTTACGCTTTAAAACAGATTGTTTAATGCATTAATAAATAAACTAAGAAAAATTCAAAAGTATACATCCGAGTAACCGAGTACTGATTTTAGTATTCGATACTCGGACGTTCGATCGAGTACCCGGTTAACCGGGTACTCGTTGACATCCCTTATTAAATGCAGACCTGAAGATATATTGTGAAAAATTGAAATAAACATTTATAATTTCCATATCATTTTACAAAATCTTAAAACAACTTTTCTTATATACTGCCAGTCGCCATTTGACGTAGCGGGTTTGCTTTGGACTCACGGACCTGAAGAAGTCAATCCTTACGTCGCGGATTCGACTCCTACTGCGTGACATGGATATGGGCCCTTAATTCCGATTGAGATCCTGTGTCGCAGTAATTGCTAGTCAGAAAAATATCCTTCACTGCTAAAAATTTCATTCTCAAAAGGGGTGTTAATTGTTAAACAAACAAAATCATTCATGCCACCGTCTTTCAGTACTCACAGTACTTTGATTTTCTTTTGATTGTTGTTTTGTCTTGTCATTAAATGATTTTTTAAAAGTTAAAAAAAAAAAAATTGATTAAATTTACACTATCACAGTGACGCAACAAAATCCGCAGATTCGTTTGCAGACTTTGAGGAGATGTGGATACAAATGGGGGAGGAGTTGGAAAGGACAGCATTCCCACCTCCGTAAGCAATTTTGTAAACTCTGGTTAAATCAGTTTTTTTTCATACCAATAAGAGTTATCCCTCTTTTCTTTCTTGATATATCATTTTAGTAAAAGACTAATAAATGTTTTCCCATAAAAAATAACTTACAAGTATTTTATTTTACAATTTTTTCTGTCCTTTTTTTTATTGAAGTTATATCCCCTCCCCTCCATCCCCAACCTTCCATACCACTTTAAGAACTGTCAGCAGTGCACAATCAACCTCAACAGTTCAAAGATAAAGATTACTTTTCCATGTAACATAATTAACAAAATATTTACGTTGTAATACACTGTACATGTATTTAAAATAGGTATAGGCATTCATATGACACTGAAAGTGTTCACATTGTTTAGTCACTTAATTGAACAACTGATTTTTATGTGGTTAAATCAAGAAATAAATAATCTTTTACACCTCAAACAATAAAAATACAGGTTTGAATAGTTTCGGTAATTTGAGATAAATTAAGATATAATACAGACATGCATTAAATGTCTTTTTCCCTCTCCCTCTCTCTCTCTTAAGACCGCCAAGTCCAACACCGGAAAGTCAATTATTTAAACCGATAAATGGAAGTGACTATTCCCCGACTCATGAGACTAATTGGCCGCCAGCTGACAAGGAGTCTACATCATTTAAAGATGCAGAGGACTCTATTTTAACCACCTTCAAGTAAAAGACCTAAATTAATGCTTAATTAAAAGGGAATACCACACCAGAAATTATTGTTGAAAAATATTGACGAAACAGTGCTTTGAAATTAAAAAAAAACTTATGCAATTAAAAAAAAGGTTATTAAATTGCTGGAATATTGTTTTTATTATTTCTTCAAGAA
The DNA here is from genome assembly GCF_032062105.1 of Saccostrea cuccullata. Classification (NCBI taxonomy): domain Eukaryota; kingdom Metazoa; phylum Mollusca; class Bivalvia; order Ostreida; family Ostreidae; genus Saccostrea; species Saccostrea cuccullata. The sequence goes on along the minus strand of NW_026937337.1, from coordinate 46,023 downwards.
GGAGAGAACCAAAAAAGCCGCAATTCTAGAAAAAAGGATTCGGGAACCTAAAGCAAAATTAAGGAACAGATCGAGCTAGTTGATTCCCTGGTAGAACGCATAATCCAGGATGTAAAACAAATCAAAATCATTGTGAACTACCTGGAGGATCAACTACCAAAGTCTTCCCCGAAAAAAGTGAAATTTACGACTTTGTAGACTGTATATGATTAAGATAGTGTATGATTTTCATTGATTATTTTTTTTTTCATAAACTGTCTTTTTATTTGTTCAAAATATTCACAAGTGTGTTCAATTTATGAACTATTGTATGTAACCAGATTTTAGAATTTAAAATAAACTTTATATATGTTATGTTGTATTTGATAATGATTGTACATTCAATCTTAAATGATATTCTTTTTCTTTTCTTTTTTGTGGGGTTGGGTTAAAAATAATTTAGAAAAGTTAAAGGGATAATGATTTTGTCGTTCAAGTATAACAAAATTTTATTGTTTGAGTTTGATGAATGATTGTTTTTCTGATGCAAGAAATGACTGAATACTTACTTGAGTTTTTGATATTTTAACTGAACTTCAGTGTCGTAATTAAAACTAAACCCTAGGGTTTTATAAAGACCAGAAAATCTATCTTATCCTGTTACTATGGGTAGAATTTTTTTGAATGTAAAACTTTGTAAAAAAAAAAAAATATATGATAGAAAATGTTATTAAACTGTTACTTACTTATTCAGTTGACTTGTATCTTCAAATTGTGCACGGAATATAAAAAAAATTACCGTTTTTATAGCAGAGAGAAGGTCCCGAAAGTGTGATTCATAGCATGATCCTTCAACTGTTGCTATGGGAACTAAAGTGACCCTGCTAGTAAACATTTATAGTATCACCCTTCAACTGTTGCTATGCGAACTAAGGTGACCCTGATAGTAGATATTTATAGTATCATTCTTCGACTATTGCTATGTGAACTAAGGTGACTTTAATAGCACAACCATTGAGTCAAGAAAGGTGTTTTCATAGTAATTTCCTTTGAGTGTTACTATGCAAAGGTGACTTTGAGACATGTTGGGAAAATCCCATGACGTCATTGACTGTAGACTCCTTGACTGTAGACTCACTCTTTGCACTAAGGTAACCCATGACGTCCTTGACTGTAGATTCACTCTTTGCACTAAAGTAACCCATGACGTCATTGACTGTAGACTCCACCCTTGACTGTGACCTTATATGACCTTTACGGGAAAATCCCATGACGTCATCCTGACTGTAGACTGACTGTTCTCTGTCCCCCTTACTACTTACAAAAGAGCCCCGTGGGGATCCGGGTTAGAATAGGTCCTCAGTATCCCCTTGCTTGTCGTAAAAGGCGACTAAATGGGGCGGTCCTTCGGATGAGATTGTATAAATCGAGGCCCCATGTCACAGCAGGTGTGGCACGATAAAGATTCCTCCGACGTCGCGCATAGTGTTGGGGTTTGAAAATGCGTAACTTGTAACACTGTAAACGACGGATGTTAATACTTTTGGTCATTTTATCGTTTTGGGTACGTGGATTTTTCTGGCGATTTGTACCAAGCTTTTAAAACTTCCTGTGATGATGTTACACAAAATTCATTAATAAATTTATAATTTACGGACTATTCCAACTGTTCGTTAAATAGGATGCATTCTGTAACATACCGTAATTTTGACAATTTACAAGAAAAGATAGAATGTTTGATAAAGAAATTTTACTATATAACGGGTTCATTCGTAAAAATAAGTTGATAAATGAAATGTGCAAATCAAGAAGTAGTCAAATGCTTCTTTAAAATGTAATGGACATGCAGTAGGAGAGATTAATATAGCGAATTTGATGTCTAGTCGGTTTTGTTACTTTGACACAAATATGTGTATTATGGTATTTTTAACTGGGCGAATAACATTAATGTAAGCTGTATTTTCTATTTCCTGGAAAAAAACTTTTAACAGATAAAATGTTATTTTTAAAATGTGCAAATAAATAAAATTTTGTTTTGAAAGAAACATAAAAAAATAAGACATTTTTCAGAAAGCTGGAGAGAAAATAGAATGTCTAGTCTAATTTGTTACGCCTTAAATTTTTGACGTTTTAACGCTTAAACGACACAAAACAATAACGTCAGAAAAGTAAATTTTGACGTTACAAAATCAGCCCCAATTCTATGCGCGACGTCTTCCTGCTCAAAGGCCACAAAAGTCGAGCATAGGCCTAAATTTGCAGCCCTTCACCGACAATGGTGACGTCTTTATATCAGTGAAATATTCTGGAGAGGGATGTTAAACAGTATACAATCAATCATGCAAAAGAAAACACAAAGTCTGTTCAACTCAAAAACTTTAATGAAATTCAAAACTATAAAAGTAATATACATATATAAACACTAACTTGTGTAAATAACATCCCACTAATAGGCATTGTTGTCATTTGTATGATAATAATACACCATCTCAAAATAAAGCAATCAATTAAAAAAGATGTACATCATCTGACAACCCAATTAATAACCCATCACATAGTAAAACATCAGAAATGAAAACAAATCAAGCAAGTAAAACTCTCATTTAAAACAAAGTAAAAAAAGGGGGACAGCTTTACAAAACAATCAAGTAAAATAAAAGGGAGGATAGCTTAAAGGTGCATAGACACAGATTTGACGAGAAATAGACACAGATTTCTCAAATTTTCTGTATAATATCACTTATATGTTGCTATAGCATTTCACACGAAAATAAAAAAACTTATTTAATCTGGAAATAATTGAAACTACGAACTTCGGGAGGCGTTTGATTAACACATCCTTTTAACTTTATCCATAATACTTAAGAAAAGTAGCAATTTTATTGTGTATTAATGAAAAATATTATATCTATAATCCAGAAAATTCAGAGTAAAAAGGTGCGAAAGCAAAACTTACTCACTAAAGTATTATCAGCCCGTGCTCAGTGTTGTGTAGTTGTGTTCAGAGTTTAACAAATTGAATACACCCGTGAAACGTAAACTGTTTTTGTAAACTGGGCACGAGCTCCGTTGTTATTAATGTTTACGATTCACCGGGTGTGTTCAATTGTTTAACTCTGCACACACCACTGAGCACGGACTGACAACACTCGTGAGAGGATTGTGCTTTCTACATTTCTACTCTGAAGTTTCTGCATTATAGTTTTAATATTTTTCATTAATTAAAACAACAAAATTGCTACTTTTCTAAAGTATTAAGGACAAAGTTAAAATTTTTGAAAGTGCAAGGATGTGTCTATCAAACGCGTCCAGAAATTCAAAGTTTCAATAACTTACAGATAAAATAACATTTCTATCAAATTTTCGTATGAAATGCTATAGCAACATATAAGTCATGAAATTATACAGAAAATTTGAGTAAATATTAACTTCAAATCTGTGTCCAAGCACCTTCAATAGCTGTTTTTCAAAATTATTTTTCACATAGATTTTTTTTCTTGTCAAAATAACTCTGTATGTCTATCAGAAGTAATACACAAACATAAACACTTACTTGTGTAAAAATATCCCACTAACACTCATTGTTGTCATACATATGATGACAATACGTCATCTCAAAATAAAACAATCAATTAAAAAAATGTACATCATCTGACAACCCAATTAATTACCCATCACATAGTATATCTCATTTAAAACAAAGTAAAAAAAACGGGGACAGCTTTATAAAACAATCAAGTAAAAAAAGGGGGGACAGCTTAATAGCTGTTTTTCTCAAGAATTATTTTTCACAATTTTTTTTCTTGTCAAAATAACTCTGTATGTATCATTATCAAAAGTAATACACAAACATAAACACTAACTTGTTGTCATATGTATGATAACAATACATTTTCTCAAAATAAAACAATCAATTAAAAAAAATGTACATCATCTTTTCTGACAACACAGCTAAATTTATATGCTCAATTACCATCATGTTGTAAAACATCACAAATGTAAAAAGAATATACCTGTATTCTTTTGAGAATGTATGCACATATACCGTTCACAAGACTCGTATATCATTTTAGTCTAGAACAATTTCTTCTTTGACCTTGTATTAGCCGATACTGGCTCATGTTGAGAAACCAAAGGAGCACTTAAGGTTACTGTGCTTGGGGTGTCAGGAGTTGACATTACTGTGCTTGGGGTGTCAGTAGTTGAGGCTTGCGATGGAGGGGTGTGGATAATAGGATTCATAGGTATTCTATCCTCAAAAGGTTCCATTGTTTGTGGTTGTGGTGGGGATGGTATTAAAGGTTGTGTGCAACATTTCAAGTCACATCTCTGTAACACAAGTTTCTGGACTATGAGGAGTATCAGAGCTATAGTAGTAAGTACTGCCCATGCAAAAAAGCCTATAAATATAAAAATAAAACATCTTCACAAACCAACTTGTATTTATATATCTGACGCATCAAATATAGAATCATAATTATCATCCGAAGATAAAGCATGTATTTAGTTTAATTCTATTTCCGATCTTGAGGGTAATTTATCCCGTTTTGATTTAAACAGTGCATGCCTTCTAAATAGTGTTCTTTTTGTAATGGATTTCCCTGAAGATGGTTTATCATTTCTTTGTGCTCTACACCTAATTTTTTAAGCGGTTAGCTTCGCTAGCCGCTATATGGCATGTGTCGGCAACCGGAAACCTCCATAAGGCCCTACCTATCGGCATCGCTTTATCGCTCGTAACCTTATCCTTCTGCAACCAAAACCGGAAACTTCCACAAGGACCTACCTATCGACAACGGTAACTTCAGCAAATGATTTGTATACTGTCGGTGTAATACGCCCCCTGGTTAGAGATTGACAATATGCTGTGAAGTCTGACTAAAGCCAGCCCCTACTATATCACTTCGTACTAACGAAGTATATGCTGTGTATGAAGAGTGGCTATTATAACGATTATATCGAATTCTTATTAGTATATTTACCAAAGCATTGACAATACTTACTACACTTACTTTTAAGAACTGAGAATTTGGTCCTTATTACATGTGTATCGCGCGATCGCGATTTCTGGCAACTGTTAGTTTATTTTTGAAAGTTTATTAAACAGCAGGTTGGAGGTTATTACAGACTGCAAAAACATCAGCAAATCTCTCGATCGAGTTTGATTTTCCTCGCCAAAGTATTAAGAAACACCATTTATTAAGGTAATACCTGAAAAGCGCTTTTATAAAAAACACCGAACGCATCTGTAAGTTTTACACTTTTTGTAACGTTTTATGGAAACAATAGGGTTACCTCCACTATGAAACGTTTGTTTTTCTTCTCTTTTCTTCTCTGTCTAATAAACAGATTATAAAAGCTTTGCTCCCAGGGATAAATTCACTACTCCGTCTTTGATAATTTATCTAATCGATCATAAGGGATTACTTACTATTAGTTTTGTAAAAAATAATGGAGCACTTAAAGTAGTAAAATCAATTTTGAAAAAAAAATGGAGAAATATACATGTATATTAATTTTAATCAGCATTGTGATCCTCTTCTAAAAATCAACCGATATTATTTTCACAGAAGAATGAGGTATGAAAAATTTCGGCAATTAGCAAAAATTTAAAATTTATACTTAATGCTTATTTATAAGTTTTGAAAATTTGATCAATTCCTAGGGAACGTATTATTAGCCGTGAAAATACTTTTAAAATTTGAATTTGTCCAATTTGTCGATTATTGTTTTAAACGTTTGAGAAGAATAAAATTAAAATACAGGTGTTTAGAGGCACATTGATAGAAAAGAAATCAGTGTATATTGTTTAACCGACATATTGAAGAAAGTGACACTGATAACTTCTTAAGTTACACTGATTTTTAATGTACATTTGAATTTTTAAATACTAGTATTGATTGATTACACAACTTTCCTTTTCATGTTTTATTTGAGAACAATATTGCATGAAGAGTATATGATAAAAACACCTTATATGTCCTTATCTAGATATTGTGCCTTATATTGTGCAAGACTTCTTTCAAATGATTCTCATATACCATTTACTTTATTCGAACATTTACTTGTTTGAAAAGTCAATAAAATATATTTCATAAAGCTTGATAATCTTGTTTACTCGCCAGTCTTCCCGTAGAAGTAGTAGTTTATAATATTACTAAAGGAAGTATTCAGTATCTGTATCAAAATACAGAATGATCAATGATCGATTTTAGAAGAAAAGCTGACTCCTGAAAGTTCAAGAGGTGGGATCTGTTGCCTAGAAAAAGTAAGCATCCCTCGTTGACAGGTTAATTATATTGCCGCGATGAGCCTACACAACTGAATCTCTCTGATATCAATTCATTTACAAAGTCTCTCCTCAGCCATCCTTTTTTCTCTGACTAGCCAGCTGTAGATCTACACTACTCCAAATCCATTAATCTAAAGAATTTAACTTGTCATTTTTTAGTTGTTTGTTATAGTAGGCTTTACAATTACCTAATTTCAGATTCAATAGAGAATAAAAGACAATGAAATTTTCAACATCAACATAATTTTTTTTTTATCCAGAGAACAATTGGATGCCATCAAGAGAGAATTTTTAAAAATGCACTTCCTGTCTTTCAAACTGAAGAAATCTCATGTTTAAATTTTGAAACATGCATTTCAATCTTATTAAAATTTATTTAAATGTTCCAAATCCGCTACCGCTTCTGAAACATCTAACATCCCATTTGGGGTCACATCAGAGTGACCTTTCAATTATGAATACATGTACAAGTAAACACAAACACTTTGGCCATGTAGATTCAAGCCTCGGTAAACAGTTCTCAAATTAATTCCACGGCTACATATCATCATTATTGATACTGTTTTACGTTGAATTAAAGTAATTTTGGAATAAATTTCATGTATCTTCTGCAGTCTGGCATCTAAACGTGAATAATGCAAACGAAAGAGCACAAACTATACAAGATACCCCACACGTCATACATAACACAACTTTTGCAATGCATATCTTTTTACTTCAAAACTCCTCGGGTGTTTTGGTTGGGTGGTGAAAACAAGAAACCCATCTGAACTATTAGCCAGGATTTCGGAGGAACCATTTTCTTTGCCTAATCGAAGATTCACTCTTACATGACCCCAAATAGGATGTTGTTAGATGTTTGAGAAGCAGTAGCGGATTCGGAACATCTAATTTTAATTAGATTGCATCCATCTGTGACATCAGTTTTGAATGTTATTGATTTTACTATTGCGTAAAGTATTACAAAAACAGAATGTCTGGGTTTTTCTTCTCTGATGACATTGGACAAAGATATGCATACTTAAATATCATCATTTTATGCACTTTTTCGGTACATATTAGATGAAAGCATGCTAACCGCTTTTCAGTACTTTCAGTACTTTGATTTTCAATTTATCATTGATGGAAATAAACACACATATTATAATAAAAATACAATGAACTATTTATAGACAAGAGGAGGGTTACATGCTGACCTCTAGTACGCGCTTCGTCAAACAGATCATCGTCTGTATTGCTAACTGACCTAAGTGTATAACTTTTAAGTATTTTTTTTAAATGCATTTATATGAGAGGGAGTAAGTTAACAAGTGGTTCGCTTAGTCTCGGGACTTGAAGTGATCAAAGTTTATTACATGTTATTTTTATCACTGGTATTATTTTATCACAGTATTATTTCCCCAGTCATACTGTGGAATCACAAATTTTCGTGGGTGTTTAATTTTCGTTTTCATGGTATGACAAGACCCACGAATTCATGTCCACAACGAAATATAAAATTTCACACACATAAGTACTCATTATTTCTTGATCCACGAAATCAAATCACCACGAACAAAGAAATTTTCCTCAAACCACGAAAATTTGACCCCACGAAAATGTTGTGATTTTACAGTATTTACAAAATTAAATTTTGTGCAATCAAGATTATCAATGTTTTTTTCTTTCTTTTTTTATTGCAAAATCTTTTTTTATTACTTCCTTCCTGTTTAGCTTCGGAACATTACATATAACATATATACAGACATCTTGATTTATAAAATTTCTGTAATACATGCTCACTTTAGCCAGAATCTATTTTAGTTTGGATTCCTTACCCTGTGTAAAGTTCATTTCATACCTTATTGGGCCACTGTATGGCATGATCCATGTTTATGAATTACTTCCGGTAAAATACTATGTATGGTAAGGGAACGTTTCAAAGTTCCTTAGAAGTATGCCGAACCCGAACTCTTGATTGTCGTTTCTTTCAAAAATACCATTTTATTTACATAAACAGTTTTTTTCCCTTTTCTTTCTTTTCATGATCAGTGCTGACTCAAACTCAAATATTTGTGGTTAGATTCATTTTCGGCTGTTCCATTTTACATCATGCAACTTTCAAGTACAAAACATTTACAATTGAAACGAACATATTAGTTTTCGATGACCAAAATAAAAAAAAGTCCGTAACACACGAACTTTGTCTTTCGGAACACATCTGGATTGAAATTGGCGAACCGATACAACATAAACATTCCATAGCAAAGATCAAACTGATTGATTGGCTGATGAAATTATCACGTGTTCTCATTTTTCTCACGATATTTTGCAAGTCTATAAGCCCCCCCCCCCCTCCTATAGAAAATCACCAAAAATACCACACCATACCATATTAAGACAAGCATCGACTTATAGTTCATAAATGATAAATTAAGTGGTCAAAACAATTTAATTTGAAAGCTCCCCTCCCCATAATCCACACACTTTGAATTTCCGCAATGTATATGTATTACTTACCAAATACCGGTATATCATGACATTGGATTCCATGAATGCTCCGCACTATTGGAAATTCAAAGTGAGCCGGTGGATTTCCGTTGACGACGATGGTGACGGCACACTTGGCAACGCGAATTTCGCTTATCTGGACATTGACGGCAAAGCTAACACAATTGCTGTGGTAGAGTGCGCAATTTACCAATCCATGATTGTTTGGACATCTCGTAGCTTCAGCAAATGTATATAAGTCCAGTGTTAGCATTATAACAATTATGCCTATCAGCGTAGCTTAGCTCTGGAACATCTTAGCTCTGTTGTAACGGCGCGAATTCTGCACGAACTTTTCAACGTCATCATCATCATGTGACCTTTAGCCTCCCCCCCCCCCTGATTTCGTGCTGAATCTAATCACACCCTTATAAGCATTAACTGATTGCAAACCAAAATAAGGGAGACAGATACTGAGGGATCTAAAAACAATAGTTCTTGTATGTAGGGATAATTAATTTAATATAATAGCAATGTAAGGGAGGAATAAAAGTGTTGAAAGAGTTTCAAAATTAAATTACATTTGTGTGTGAGACAATCTCACACATTTAGAATATGTAACATAAGAGACAGTGACTATAATATTTTTTAAGTACAAGGACCCTGTGGATAAATGAACAAAATTTACACAATTACAATTACTATATTTAGTTATAAGCCTTAATTTGATATTTTCCTTTGTATGTGTTTACATACACCGTCACGAATAAGTCACGTTTCTTGCATTTATCAAAGGTCAATTATTTAGATATCGACTAAAATCTTAAATAAAAATGCGCTGCAGTGTTGGAAGCTTTCTTGTAGGTTTATCAGTAAAATAGAAAAAAAATTGTAAATTTGTTTGTTTGTTTGTTTAAACTTAAAAACAAACTACTTGCAAGTAATTTCATTGTCACTTAATATCGTTAGGTATATATAATTTTTTGTTAAATATAACTACAGGGTTCTCCATGAGCAGTTTTACTGTGTTGCTCCCGACACAGTAAAATTTTCTCCGACACGGTAACGATTCAAATTTTATGCATGCAACACAGTAAAAATCCTGCCGACACAGTAAGATCTGTGATAATTTTAAAATCTAAACACACGAATTCTCTCTAACTGGGACTTTATTGAACAATTATATTGTCTTTCAATTATAAAAGAGAGAGCACTTAAACAGTAGGGCTTCACCTTACATAATCAATTATCTTCTAGACCCTCACCGGAGTTTACGCATGACGGAACAAAGACAAAAAACTTCCATGTACATGTAAGTGTTAATTGGTAGTTGCAATAAGATACATTGTAATATTTTTAATAAAAATATTTAAATATGTCTTTTCTATAGGGCATTTAGAATTATTTTAGCACTATAAGTCAGACATAACATCGCATCGAAGTCATTTAATTGATGTTAATAAATTGCTTAAAATTTTAAAAATGTCCAAGGAACTCTTTAAATATTTTAGTGTTCTAAAGTTTCTTTTTTTGTAATGCCATAACTCGACCAAGGAATCTGATAAATAACCACGGCAAATTTACTTTCAAAAATGTTATGTAGTACGACTGTATAGGTAAGAATTTCCTCTGCTTTTCAGAACGTGTTTCTACTTTTATCAATATGTACAATCAATTCATTTGTGTAACTAATTAGCGATTTTTAAATAAGTGTGTGCATGTATTCTATTCTTATTGCAATTTTCATATATCATGATTTAGTTATATTTGATCGCGAAAACACCGCGAAATTTTAGTTCTTTGCATTAACTCTCAGAGTTACTCTGCAACACAGTAACATTTCAAAAGATGAAGTACCCTGATAATTATATGTAAAATTCATATATTTTTTTTATTTTATGTGAATAATTCGGTTCACCTGACCTCAGTAAATGAGTTATTGGAACTGTTGAATAAAAGCTGTATTTAATGAATGAGAACACGTTAAGTACATACATCCTGACTTATAAAGTCCAGGAAATAGTTCAGGTCAGGTCAGGATGTATTACCTTTGCGCAGGTGTAGAAAAACCGGGCGGTAATTTCAAAAGCGATTCAAAAGACGTTCAGATGATGAAACAAGAGGCCCACGGGCCTTATAGGTCACCTGAGCATTTTGCAACAACTTTCAGTTACAGTGTATTGAATTTGATTCAATAACATGTTTTAAGCCAGATGTTATATGGCATTCACAATTTTGAAAGAGCACCATTGATCATCATAACAATAAACTTAGCAGCGCTTAGCTTAGTTACTGAATACTAGTACCCATATGCAGGGTAGGGGAACAAAAATGCACTCCAACTAATCAGTAATATTCATCAATAATCAGTAGTGCCCCTAACACTCTGACATAAACCCTGACCCTAGGTTGCACAAATTTTTAAAAGGCACCCTTAAAATTGCCTATCAAAAAGTAAATAAATGTTTTATAAATACAAAGGACCAGCTTTCAAACAATAAATTCATTTCCAGTATATATTAAGTAGAGCCCCCCACCTGATCCTGGGGCCTTGAAATTCACAATTCTGCAAGATTAGGGCCCTTGCTCATCATAACTATAAAGGTAGTTCATCTGCTTCATACCCAGAGACAGAGAAGAACATTTTCAAAAATTTAATGTATTTTCACTACATAATCAATAGAGCCCCACCCTAACACAGAACCCCTGACCATGGGGCCATAAAATTCACAATTTTTGTAGAGGCACTCTTGCTCATCATAACTATGCACTTAGTTGGTTTATTTTATACCTAGGAGCAGAGAAGAAGATTTTCAAAGAATTCATGTATTTTCTCTATATAATCAATAAAGCCCCCCCCCCCCTTTACACTAGAACCCTGACCTTGGGGCCATTAAATTCACAATTTTGGTTGAGGCACACTTGCTCATCATAACTATGCACTTAGTTAGTTTATTTAATACCTAGGAGCAGAGAAAAAGATTTTCAAGGAATTCACATATTTTCACTATATAATCAATAGAGCACCCCCCCCCCCCCCACACACACACCAGAAACCTTGACCCTGGGGCCTTAAAATTCACAATCCTAGTTGAGGAACACTTGCTTATCATCACAATGTACTTAGTTATTTTATTTTATACCTAGGAGCAGAGAAGAAGATTTTCAAAGAATTCATGTATTTTCACTTTATAAACAATAAAGCCCCCCCCCCAACCCCCACCAGAACCATTGATGCTGGGGCCATAAAATTCACAATTTTTGTAGAGGCACTCTTGCTCATCATAAATATGCACTAAGTTACTTTATTTAATACCTAGGAGCAGAGAAGAAGATTTTCAAAAAAATCATGTATTTTTACTATATAATCAATAGAGCCCCCCCCCCCCCCCAACGCCAGAACCCTTGACCCTGGGGCCATAAAATTCATAATTTTGGTAGAGGCACTCTTGCTCATCATAACTATGCACTAAGTTAGTTTATTTCATACCTAGGAGCAGAGAAGAAGATTTTCAAAGAATTCATGTAATTTCACTATTTAATCAATAGAGCCCCCCCCCCCCCCCAACACCAGAACCCTTGACCCTGGGGCCATAAAATTCACAATTTTGGTAGAGGCCCTCTTGCTCATCATAAATATGCACTTAGTTAGTTTATTTAATACCTAGGAGCAGAGAAGAAGATTTTCAAAGAATTCATGTAATTTCACTATATAATCAATGAGCCCCCCCCCCCCCCCAACACCAGAACCCTTGACCCTTGGGCCTTGAAATTCACAATTTTGGTAGAGGCACTCTTGCTCATCATAACTTTTTACTTACTTGGTTTATTTAATACCCAGGAGCAGAGAAGAAGATTTTCAAAGAAATCATGTATTTTTACTATATAATCAATAGAGCCCCGCCCTAACACTAGAACCCCTGACCCCAGGGCCATGAATTTCACAATTTTGGTAGAGGACTCAATGCTGATTACAATCATGCAAATAGTTTGACTGCTTGATGTCCAGGAGTAATGAGAAGATTTTTAAAGATTGCATTAATTTTAGTGGTTTTGGCCCCACCCCTCAGGCCCCAGGGGGGCAGGGATCATGAAATTCAAAATTTTGTTTCCCTTCACCCATAGATGCTTTGTGCCAAATTTGGTTGAAATTGCTGCAGTGGTTGCAGAGAAGAAGCTGAAAATGTTCAAATGTTAACACACGACACACGACGGACGACGACGGACGAAAACGGATAGCAATAGGTCACCTGAGTTTACTCAGGTGACTTAAAAAGAATAATACGCAAACTTCTCAATCATTACTCAATCCATCAATTAGAGTGATGATACCCCAACACACACGCCCTTTTTCGTACGAGCAAAACGTCCGTCAAAGAGAATATAGAAATGGGGGGGGGTGCAAACAGATATTATCATTGACAGAATATCAGTGACAATTATGGCAGAAGAATTCGTTGATTTCCTGTAAGTAAAATATTTCATGGCACCTGATCCCACCTCTGATGTTTCGGAGGTCTGTGTTTGCTCTGCTCTTATTTTGTATATTTGCTTAATGGACGTTGAGATTGAATACTGTTCGTTATTTCCATATCCTTCTTTGTTTTAAGAATTAGCTAAATTATTTTAGGTGCAAAGTTAAGAAGCTTTTCTTTTAGGTTTATGACTGTTAAGTTTTATAAGTTTTTCAATTTTTTTAAAACATTATTTTTAATTCGAATTTTATTTTTAATTCGAATTTTATATTTTCTTATAAAGATATGTTAGCTTTATTGTTGGTGAACACAGTTCTTGTTCGTCTTTTTTTCTTTTATTCTGTTTAAAGTTGATAAATAAGAATATATAAAATACAATATCTATAATTTGTATTTATATAACACATGATTACCCTTAGTATGGGACTGTGTATTTCTTATCACAGAGACGCAAGCAAATCCACAGATTCCTTTAGTGATTTTGAGGAGTTATGGGTTAAAATGGGGAAGGAATTGGAATGGTCTGCGTTTCCATCTCGGTCAGTGTAATTTTGTGAAACGAAAATTAATCTGATTTAATCACTTTTTGAGTTTTTAATTTTTTTTCCAAATTTTTAAACCTAGTTCGATATCTTTTATCAAAATTAAAAACATGATTATAATAAAAATAATAATAAAATAAAATTAAAAATATGAAAGTAAAAACCGTAAGTGCTGTGTGTATTTTATTTTCACATTTTCTCTCACTCTTTTATTGAAGTTATATTCCACCCCCTCCCTCTCCAAATTACCATTCGACATTAAGTACAATTGGCAAAGAAAATGAGTCATTAAAAAGGTAAAGATTGGATTCTTGTGTAACGTTATGTACCAGAATGTGTTATATGTATATTTAATAACTTAAAAAAAAAAAATCTTTAGTCATTACATTTTCATATTGTTAAATTTATAAACTATTAGCTAACTGATTTTTATGCAGTTAAATTAAATCTTTTGAACTTCAGAAAAAGCAGGTTTAAATAATTTCGATAATTTAGTTTGAACATAATAAAAAGTAAGTGTCTTTCACCCTATCTCTCTCGATCTCTTTAGACCCCTAAGTCGTACACCAGAGAGCCAGGGTAACTGGGGCACCTTTGCACCAGTTTCCAGCTACCTGCCGACACTCGATTCAAACTGCAGTGCCAGTTACCAGTAACTCGGATAATGATAAGTGTCGATTTAGTCAGGTGGAAGACTCCATCCTGGCTACTTTGAGGTAATGAATGTTTAAATATGGATTCTTAAAACTCGCAAACCAATAATCACCAAATGTTGGATATAAATTAATTGAATGTGGAATCTGACACTCTGTAACTATGGTTGATTCTGTTTCATAAACAGGCGAACAAATCCGGACAAGATGTGTAAATCGGAGAAGAGGATGAAGGAACAGAGCAAGCAAGATGTCTAAGAACAAGTCGAAGTCTTAAAAACCCGCCTTGCCAGGATGACCTGGATTGCGAGCAAATTCTTTACAGAAGATAAGTTGTCTAAAGTAGATAGCTGTACCTCGGCTAAAAGGGTGAAGTTTACAACGCTCTAGTTGTTTGATTTATGGTACACCATTTAGTGAAAACCTGTGTGTATGCGTGTGAAATGTACAGAATCCAACAATACCACCCTGAGATCACGATGATTGTGAACAGATCAAAATAATAACTAACTTAACTGTTTTAAAAAGTCAAGTAAGTGTAACAACTTTTTTTAATTTGATGTAAATCATTTTTATATTCAGTTTGATTAGTGTGTTTCTCTGCATGAAAATGTATTAACTTATATCTTCTTTCATGAGTGCTGCCAAGACATTAAGGGACATTGTGCGTTTAAAATTGACAAATGGTGAAATCCATTTTATATGTACTTGTAAAACTTTGTTAACACTATACCATGCAATACTTTGTAACAAAAAAAATTTAATAAAAACTTGTGATTTGTACTATCTCTGTTGTCTTTTGATCTCCTGATAACCAAAAGATTGAGAATCTTAAAACTTTGTTAAAGGATAATGACAGTTTACTCACTGTATAGAGTTGATGAATGGTTCTTCCTCTGATGCAAAAAAAGTGAAGTGAAGAAATGCTTTGCACTTTTTATGCTGAATTTTGCCTTCATATTAAAGAAGTGGTCCTACGAAGAAACCGCGTTTTCAAACCATGCTTGGATACAATATTTTGTTAATTCTAAATTTAGCAATACTTTACACTGTTGCTGTGGTTACAGATGTATTTAGGATCTTAAAATAAGTTTTCATCTTGCCTTGTTTCTAGGTATAGTTAATTTCCTACACCACCCAAGACCGACTATAAATCGTAAATGTAGTCTTAACTTTTGAATGTTGCTGGGTATCTGCCTGTAATTCTAAATTTAGTAATTCCTTAATCTTGTTACTGTGGTTGCAACCCTGTCCCCAAGAGCTCTGTATTTTTTCTAAATTAATTATTCTTAGGTATGATATTGGACTGTTGCTATGCAAATCAACTATCTGTCGCATTGTTGAATGTGGACACAAACCTCAAAATATTACTTGTTGTCTTTCGATTATTCTAAATTTAGTAACATCCTTATGTTGTTGCTGTGGATACAGTTGTTTCCACAATCTTAAAATTAATAAAAGTGACCGTCCAAAAATGGTGGGAAATCCCAGAAGGTTATTGACTGTAGACTCACCCTGACTGTAGAGTCCCCCTTGACTGTAGACTACCCCTGACTGAAGGCTACCCCCTGACTGTAGACCCCCCCCCTTGACCTCATGACCTTTATGGGGAAAACCCATGACGTCATCCTGACTGTAGACTCACTGTTCTCTGTTCCCCTTACTACTTATAATGTCAAGAAATCCAGTATTTTCAAACTATTAGCTCATTTTGACATTATACACATATATATTAATGTTTTATTTGTTATCAGAAATTTTTTTTTTGAAGGCCTTCCACTCCCACTCCAGAAAGCAAGGAAAATATTAACAAGTCATCATCATTCTTGCAGGAGGTACCAATCCAGAGGTAATGATTTCTAGTCTACGACATGTATTAATTTTTTTCATTCTCTATTCATATTATTGTTTTATATTGCTTCATGCATCAAGACTGAATTGCGATAAACTCGTATAATATACTAATAAAATCAATTTGATCAAAACAATAAAAAAAAGATTAAATTAAAGAATAGTTACATTAATTATACACTATTTTACATCAAGAAACATAAATCAATATGCCATTGAATAATGTTTTAATCGATATTTTAAATTTTTAATCAAATAACGCTATTTTTTTAGTTATTTCCAAGCCATGGACTCGAATTGGCCAACATTACAGGTTGACGAGGAACTCACAAACTTCCAAAATGTTGAAAATTCTAATTTTACCACGTTTTGGTAACATTATTATTGAATATTCTTAATCATTAACATGTTTTTATTTCAAAAAGGTAAAAATAACTTTAATAAAAACTAAATATCATAACATTAAAAATCTCTCTCTCTCTCTCTCTCTCTCTCTCTCTCTCTCTCTCTCTCTCTCTCTCTCTCTCTCTCTCTCTCTCTCTCTCTCTCTCTATATATATATATTAGCATCATGTCTAATTTTGGAAATCTGTTTATTGTAGAAGAAAATAAACCCAGAAATATCAAACATTAGAAAAACGGATTAAGGAGCCATCAGTGGTTTCCAGTGGTAAAGAACAGTAAAAATGCTGAGAAACTTGGGAGAAGGAGTGGTGAAAGATGTGAAGCAAATGACAATCATTGTAAATTATTTGGAAGATAAGCTGGCTCCAGAGCCACCCAAAAAAGTCAGGTTTACAACTTTGTAATTTACGACTTGATCAGTCTAAATATACATGTACACTATAAATATGATGTCAACGTGAATTGCTGTGAATAACATTTATTCAACTTGTATTCTCTTATACAGAATGTTTTAGCTCTTTGCACATTGAATTCACATGTGTTCCTTATAAATGAGTTTTATAGACAGAATGTTTTTTTTGCTCTTTGCAATATTCAATTCACATGTGTTCCTTTTTAATTAGTTTTAATTATGTCTTGTTGTGTATAATACTGAAATCTTATTACACAATAAAATTGACAAGAATTAAAATATTAGTTATCTTTTAAGAACAGTTTGCAAAAAAAATGCTTTCTTTTAATATCTTTACTTACTATTTGCTGGATCTTCAGATACCTTACAAATGATATTATTAGATATGGAAAACAAGGGTCTTTTATATGAAATCACAAGAAAGCTCTATAATTAGATCGGAATGGGGGTTGTTGATATGGTATCAAAAGTTTAGATGTATTCAATCATTTAAGAAAGCCATAGCTATAATTAGATCGGATTGGTGGATGTTTATATGGGAACAAAAGTTTAGATGTTCCTGGATTAAACGAATACATAGACTGTTGCTAAGCAGAGGATGACTTCAGATGTTCTTAAATTAGACCAATTAAGAGACTGTTGCTGAGCGGACTCTCCCTTAAAGAGTCAACCCGTGACGTCAGTGACTAGACTCCTTGATTGTAGACTCACTCTTTGCACTAAGGTAACCCATGACGTCATTGACTGTAGACTCCACCCTTGACTGTGACCTCATATGACCTTTATGGGAAAAACACATAACGTCATCCTGACTGTAGACGGACTGTTCTCTGTCCCCCTTACTACTCTAATTGCAGTTTTTAGGAACCCTTAAATGTAATTTCCGGTTCCGAGTTTTGAGTTCACACCTTCAATCGGGTACTCTACTCTGTTTTTTTTTTCGGGGGGGGGGGGGTACTAAAAGAACTCCTATTTTAAGGTGAGAGGAAGGTATTTTTTATAGGGTATTCCAACAATCTAAATTCCCATGGGTACAAATTGCGCTCCGTTACTAGCAGACTTATTTCTATATTCATATGAAGCAGAATTTATGCAAAATCTTTTACGTGAAAAGAAGAAAACACTTGTTGTGGCCTTCAACTCTACATTTAGATATATCGACGACGTATTGTCAATTAATAATGATCATTTCCATTCCTACGTCGACACGATATATCCTGGTGAGCTTGAAATAAAAGATACCACAGAGTCCGACACTTCTGCTTCATACTTGGATATTTTACTTGAAAAAGACACTAATGTTTATCTAACAACCAAGCTATATGATAAACGTGATGACTTTAACTTTTCTATCGTCAACTTCCCTTACTTATGCAGCAATATACCTTCATCACCTGCATACGGAGTATTTATATCTCAGTTGATTCGATACGCAAGAGCATGCTCTACGTATGAACAATTTCTTAAACGAGGTAAATTATTGACAAACAAGTTGATGAAACAAGAATATCAACAGACTCGTTTAAAGTCATCATTTCGTAAATTCTATGGTCGGTACAATGACCTTGTCAGCAAATACAGTTTATGATTGAATGAAATGCTGACTGACGTTTTTCATACCAATTGTTAGTCCATTATTTATACACTGAATTGACCAAGGATTTTTCCGTTATTTCCTGATTATGACAACGAGCACACGGCGGGTGTGACCGGTCGGCAGGGGATGCTCACTCCTCCATGGCACCTGATCCCACCTCTGATGTTTCGGAGGTCCGTGTTTGCTCTGCTCTTATTTTGTATATTTGTTTAATGGACGTTGAGATTGAATACTGTTCGTTATTTCCATATCTTTCTTCTTATTATCAGTTATAAAATCTTTAACCTTTTTTTTTAATCTACTACCTAAATTCAATCATTATCTTCGAGTAAGCTGTCACCTTCTTCCAAGTAATAAGGTTTTTTTTCATATTTTTTTTTTTATGTTTAATTTGCTAAAGGCGTTCCAATAAAAGTTTCTTTTTATTTTCAAATTTTCTCCCCGTTTAATAGAATATCATCACCCCCAACGTAAAACAATTTAATATTCTCCTTCAGAAAGGTAATATAAACTTAACGCAAATACATGAATGAGATACCAGAAACTTTATGATTTATCTTAAACGTTTTGATGCATATATAATGTGATTATTTATTTTATAGATCATCCATCTCCGGCTCCTTCTCACCAAAACGGAAATCTAGATCTACTTCACAGGAATTTATATCTCCTATGCAAAGATAATTATATCAAACATTTTCTGTTGCCACTTCGTCTTTTTATTTTTCAATTAAATTTTAAAAATAACTGTAAATGTACTAATAATAATAAATGTACTTCATTTGAATCATTTTTTCTTTTCAGACCATATTTTTCCCTGCCGAGGACGAGGTTTTAACGGAAGTAGATCTCTGTCCTAATAAATAAATCAGCATGCAGTAGAAAGAGGACCGATCATCAAAACTTTTAAAGTTTAAAATAAGTTACCAAGAGAATTTAACACAGCTATAAGACACGATAAATGCAGAAATAGCATCTTATTTCTAGATTTAAGGCTTTTACAAGAGGACATCCGAAATAAACTCTCAGAACTCAATTATACACAGTAGATAGTATATAAATATATATGTAAGAATGAACTTACTCTGACTGATTCTTCTGTTGTCTGGTCTCTTTCTTTTTTTTTTTATAAGTTTTCATTGTTTGTGAGGTAATGATATATATTTGTGAGTAATGTGTTGTGTTTTTTTTCAAAATTGTGGGATTGATCAATTTTATTGTTTTGATCATTCTTATTTCTTTTACACATTACTTGAAAACTTGAAATAATTTATTGCTTTGTATATCTTGGATCACTCTTGCAGTATTAGAATAATTGTTATATAGCATAGTTGTTCTCTTGGTTATATTTATGTCAATAATATTCAATGTTACCGTAGTTATGAAGTCTCTCTCAAAATAATGTTCCGAATTAGCCGAAAGGCTACGGGGTTTACAATGCAAATACCCTCCTCGGCTCGTTTAGTAATTTTTTATATTATCTTGTCCACTGGGTATAAATAAGGTATATCTAAGGCATGAAAACCACTCAGGTGTAAGAAATCTTTTATTTTACTCACCTAAAAAGAAGGTACACGTAGACTTAGTGCGGCATGAGATTGATTTTTTACGTTTCATAATATATATACCAAAATGTGTTGTATGTATATTTAGTAGCTATTCTTAAATTTCTTTAGTTATTATATTTTCATATCTAGTAATTACTACACTATACTGACTAACTGATTTTTATAAACTTAAATTAAAGCTTTTGTACTTCAGAAAGTGATTTAAGCATAAGTTACAGTGCCATTCACCCTCTCTCTATCTCTTTAGACCTTTAAAACCAGGTTGACAGCGGAACCTTTACGCCAGTTGGCAGTTACTCGAAGGAATTCAAGAAAAATCACCAATTAAGTTCTTATGAAGGCAGATTTCTTATCTTTTATAAATTATAACATTTAATGTGTAATTAATTTTTTTTTCTCCGGCTAATGTTTTATTAACAAAACGGTTAACATAAGTTCTTGTATCTTCTTGTTGTACCCTGTATGGTATATGTATATTTCAATAACAGGAGGACAAGCCCTTGGAAAAAATGAACAGTTAGAAAAGAGAATGAGTACACCAGTAAAAGTCCCGGTCTCAGAATTAATAAAATTGCCAGTTTAAAATTATAAGAGGCCTGATGACGAGGATTGAAGAAGATAGCACACAAATAAAGATCATCATAGACTTCCTGGAGGACGTGTTTAAAAAAGGCTGTCAGAAAATGGTTAAGTTCACGACATTAGAGTTTGGTTTGAAGTTTGTGTGAATAGACAAAACTTGTGTCTTAAACAGTTGTTATTGTAATAAATAAGGATAATAATAAAAGGAGTAATAATAATAATAATAAAAGGAGTATCAAAGTCCACACACCTCCCAAAATTGAAATAAACTAAATTGAAATAAACATAAAAATAAACATTTTTAATAAAATTGAAACGAACTAAACGGAATATTTTATTCAAACTAGAAAACTGACCAGTCAGCAAGGGCCCCGCCATGGGGTAGAATTATAGGGGTGCAGCTTATGGAATGATAAAAATATATGACGAATAAGAAACAGCAACTGTATTCTTAAAATTTCAAGATAACTCCTGAATATCGAAAAACCTGTAAATAATATCCTTGTATTTATTTTACATAAGGCAGTAAAGAACAACTCAACACTGAATGTATATCTAAACAATAATAAAGCTTGTATTATATAAAATGCCAGCCTTCAATGAATGCAATTTTATATATGTGTACTTAACTTCAAAACAAACAGCAGTTGCAGACAAAGGTTTTCATTAATCTTAAAGTGACAGGTAAAGATAAGCCTTCTAAATTTTCTGCAGCAGACTAAATCCCAAGGGATTAATTGTACTTCTCTCTCATCATTTAATTCTTAATTTATAATAAGAACTTTTTCAGTAATGATAGAATGAGGTTTTTATCCTACTGCCTTTAAAATTAATAATATTCTTGAATTTTCATGAAGCCAAAAAAAATCAATAATAAATAAAAAAAATAAATGTATTAAAAAAAATAAGTAGGGTATTTCAACAAAAATAAAGTAAAAACATTTATATTTCAATCCACATTTCAGAGTTCATAGCATTCCAAATGGACTTAACTTCAAAACAAACTTCATTTGCAGACAGAGGTGGTAATTAATCTCAATGTGACAGATAAAGATAATGCCTTGGATTTTCTTCAGGAGGAAAGCTAATTAATCCCAAAGGACTCATTCATTGCAGTATTTAGTTTACAATGGAAACATTTTCAGAATTTATCTCTCTTTGCCAATACTTTCTTATAAATAAAGTTAAGGAATCTACCCCACCACCCAGCTCCAAACCAGAGGACATAGAAAAACAAACTTAGCATCAAAATATATCTTTTTGCCTAATGAACTACCATACTAAATTTGAACTTAATTGGACTGCAATAAAAAAAATTATTAGGAAAAAACAGAAAATTTGTGGACGGAAGAATGACAGACGGACAGACAGACAGCCAGAGTGATTACTATAGGGCACCCACAAATCCTTGCGGGGCCCTAATAAGTACAGGGAAACACTTAATTACATAATAAGAATATGTTATTTAAATTTATGTGGTGATGTTGACAATGTAAGTTCAAATAGAAATAATTCATCATTGTATGTTTGTTCTGCACATTGAACACTTAGATTCTAAACAGAGAATGTATAATATTTACACTGCACATAACATCTTTTTGTTATAAACTAATCAAATGAATAAACACCCTCCCTTTATTACCGATAGCATATTCCGAATGAAACGTGATACTACCCCCTCCCCCTTTTTCCGGATTTTAAATCCCCTGTTGATTCTCCCATATTTTCGCATTAACCATTACTCTCGATCCCCATTTTGTTCAGTATTCGATTGAGCTTACTAAAACGTGACTATTCGACGTAACTATCAAGAAGTCAATGAGGAAAAAAAAGGTAAAAACAAGGCTAATCAATCAAAATGACAACTGGAAATAACGACGAGGCCCGAAAAAGGAAAATGTAAAATTTATTCTGCTTGCAAATTATTTTATTATTTTAACATAATTCTGTTTATAAAATGTCTAAGTAATATTTCTATATTAAATTTGTATTAATATGTATATATTTTTTGTCAAGTCCGATTGCACTGCAAAAATTCTCATTAATTATTCCGGGATATCATTCTTTTAATAAAATATTCTGAGCAATATGATATACATTGTATTAATTCTTTTTTTAAAGTCGTTCATTGTAATTTCTTTTCATACTGAATCTTTCCTTTTGGCTTGAAACCTCGTTTAACTTCGACATATATTCTTATTTTTAAACTCTAAATTGTTTATTTAATTTAAAGGAGTATTCACTTGATTTTCTAAGTAAATAGGGAAAACTATCAATATGAGAAAGAAAGAGAGTTGAATAGTGAACCGTTTTAGACTTACTACACTCCGTAACTTTTTTTGCCTTTCATTTTGTTTACATTTACAATTTAAAGATTTCTACCGGTAAATTCCCTATATTTTTTCCGATGTTTTCGCAAAAGAATACAAAAGGGACGACTGAAAGTTAACATTTTTCTTTACAACATTTTTACGTCTCGGTAAAACATATGAATCGATATCAATCATCACTGTGCAGATACTGACAACAAACACTGCTACACCAAATGCATCAAGCCCAGTAGCGCCACCTTCTGACGTACCCCAACAACCTTCTCCCGTAGAGACAACGCCAACACTACTCTAGGTAATTACAACAGCAGGTACCGTACATTCTCTTCCAATTTACAAGACAAACCAACCCCACCAGAGTTGAAGTCTTCTCCGTCTGCTACCTTATTAACACAAGGGGTTGATGATGAGCTACGAGTAAAAATCCATGCCGGGGAATTTGTGAGGTTCATGTCCCTTTTGCCAACAGACCTGAACATGCCTGAATCAAACAATTATAGGTCAATCGATAATGACGGGCAATTGGTTTTACTTAATCAAATGATAAGAACCCAATTAAAGACAGATGACACAAACACATTTTTTCTTTGAAAAAGATTTGAAATTAAGTCACAAGTTAAGAAAAGTGGATGGTTCTTAGAATTTTTTCTCCGAAGAACTGGGAAATGAAAAAGACTTGGGAAATATTAGTTATATTTCAATGAAAAAACAAATATAGACAAAACACATTCAGTAAAGGTTTACAGGTGAAAACAAATTTCAGAATATGTTATCATGGTGCTAAAAGTGTAATAAAAACGTTAGGGAAATATACCAAGCCTGGTGAATTTTATTAGGAAAAGCTAAATGGTAAAAATCAGCCTATGTGATATTGCTAATTTTCTGTCATTTTGATCTTCCTCTTAAAATTCACCTGGCTTGGTATATTTTTCTAAAGTTTATATTAAACTTTAAGCACCAAGGAATTTATGGAGATATTACCAATATTTTCCAAGTCTATTTCATTTTCCAGTTCTTCTGAGAAAAAAGTTCTAAGAACCATCCACTTTTCTAAACTTGTGACATGATATTTAATCTTTTTCAAAGAAAAAAAATGTTTGTATCATCTGTCCTCAAGTCCATTGCAAAGTGGACTGAAGCATTCCACATCTTTGTCGCAATTGTCGCTGCAAAGGCCCCATCCTAAATTGGTATTTTAATCCTTTACGCACAAACTGTGCAGGAAATTGCTTATTCCTTCGGGGATCAGACAACCCTTCTCTACGATGAGAAGTTTCGGCGTTGGAGACAAAGAGACCTTGCAGCCTGTCCTTGGCAACATAAAAATGTAGACTTTTATCAAGAAGCGAATGTTTGAGACATACCCTCATGAAAAATACTATAGTTTAACTTTAATTATAACTTCGAAAACTTTCGTTTACTATAGGGATCACTTTGAAAAACTTTATCGAAAACTTGGACACTGAAAAACTTTATAGAAAACTTGGACACTTTAAAAAAACTTTGGTGACAACTTTGATACTTTGAAAAACTTTGGCGAAAACTTGAACCCTTTGAAAAACTTTATCGAAAACTTTGACACTTGAAAAAATTTGGCGAAAACTTTGACACTTTGAAAAACATTGTCGAAAACTGTGATACTTTGAAAAACTTGATCAAAAACTTTGACACTTTGATAAACTTGATCAAAAAAGGTGACACTTTGATGAACTTGATCAAAAACCGAAACACTGAAAAAAAATATCTAAAACTTTGACACTTTGAAAAACTTTATGGAAAACTTGGACACTTTGAAAAACTTTATCAAAAACTCTGACACTTTGAAAAACTTTGACACTTTGAAGAATAATGGCGAAACATTTGACACTTTCAAAAACCTAATCGAAAACTTTGACACTTTCAAAAACATCATCGAAAACTTGACACTTTGAAATTTTTTTCGAAAAATTTTACACTTTGAAAAACTATGGCAAAAACTTTGACACTTTGAAAAACTTTGGCGAAATTTAAAAAAATATGGCGAAAACTAACACTTTGATTTACTATAGTTAACTACAGTTAACCTACTGCTAACTATAGTTTTTTGTTAGGGTAGATTATAAGCTAAAAAATAAGAAACAGCCTACCGTACACAACTTAACACAAATACTGCTTCTCCTATAAATACCATGGAACACGCCCCAAAGGCAATGATTGCCCCAGCCCACACGTTGTCAGGGAAACTATATCGAAAATTTTGTCCAAACTTAAAAAGTTTATCCCGACAAAGTTACACCAATGCCTCCAACAACAACTCCAGCAAACTCACTACATCTACCAAATGATCAAATAATTACAAATCCAATAGGTTAACTAATCACTAACAATCTATGACTCAAAGTTGGATGATTTTCTCACACAAGGCTTCACATCTGGTTTCAAAATCCCATATCAAGGACCTCGTCAATTTAGGACATTTCAAAATCAATCTTTTAGTAAAGGAAAAGGACATCCTACATGTATATCACAGAATCAAACAAGAGCTAAAACATACATTTACGCATCTGTACCTTTTGTGTCCCTAATTTTCCAAATATTCAAATATCCCCACTACGTCTCCTTCCTAAGAAACCCCAGGTGAATTTAGGTTAATTCATCGTGTATCATTTCCACTATATTCCTAAGGAATTTTGTACCGTCCAGTATCAGTCTTTTCAAACTACTATTGAAATCACCCAGCACGTGGGAAAGAGAGCTTTATTGACAAAAAAAGAAAATTGAGAATGCATACAAGCTAATCCCTATCCATCTCAGCAACTTTAAACTCCATGCTTTTATGTTAAATAATAAGAAACGCTATGACAAAACACTTCTCTTTGGCCTCAGTTATGCCTGCCTACAATCTCTTTGAAAAATATAGAACAGCACTCCGATGGACCATTACTACAAATGTTAAGGTGCCACATTGTGTTCATATCTTAGATGACTTATTTTTTTATTGTCCCACAAAATTCCCCTGCATCCTATAGTTCATTGCTTGCCCTCCACATTTTGGCTAAGGATATAGGTCTGCCAATAAAAGAAGAAAAAACTCTGTGCCCTACTACTTGTACTACTCTAACTTTTCTTGGTCTTGAGTTAGACGCTGTGTGCTTTGAAGTTAGGTTACCCAATGATAATACTCATTCATCTTAAATCAGGGATCCTAAAATTCCCAAACAAACGTTCTGTTAACAGTGTGAGTGCGTGGGTTATCTAAAAATTTTACGTTTAATAAGTCTCAAAGGATTACTATTTTGTTGTATATATCAGTAAGTTTTTCAGTGGATCACATTTAGTTTTTACAAAAGGATTGACCAGAATTCGGAGGCCAATACAAACAAATGTAAATATTACTTCTATTCATATGCATTCAGTGTTCAAGTTCAGCGCGTCCTAATGCTCGAAGTTAATCGGATAGATAAATTAGAGTACCGCCCTAATATGAGTTACGATCTTTGCGAAAATTTGTAGAAAAACCCTTAATTGAAATAGCATTCTCATCAATTTTTGCATCTAAATGTGTTCAGTAAAACACAATTTGTGACAATCAATGACAAATGATATTAAATTTTTAATTTTGTCTCTTATACACTTTACTTCATATTTTTATATGAAAAATATCTAAAGTTAGGACTGTGTTATTTGTAGGCCGAGGGTTTGTTTCAATATCACCAGACAACAGTAATAATATACTTGTAAGTTGAAAAAGAAAATTGACGTGGTGAAAATATACTGCGTATTTCATAAAAACTTTGAATTTTTCTTTACCAAATTGATATACCTCCAACAATAACCAAACTAAATGTATAAATCTGCAAAAAAAAAAACCAATAAGTCATGGATTTGAATGCGCATCTATTTCGGAGGTAAAAAATTCCAGTTGAGGCTCGATATTAATATGATCGGTAATAACTAATGTTTTGGGTTGGTAAGAGAAAGGAAAACAAGCTAATTCCGAGAATTTGAGCCCCCCCCCCCCCCCTCTAGGAAAAAAAAATTAAGATCATGCGTATTTCGGGTAAAGGGGGTCGGATTCCCCTAAATTTGTTAAATTATTAAATGTATACATTTGTATTGAAGCAAATAAAAAATGACAATATAGATATACAATTTTATTCGGTATTTTTTTTTTCACGTACTTCAATAAACATCCCTCACTTCATATCCTTTATGAACAGATTTATTATGAAGGACGTTTTACTGACCAGAGGTCACGACATTTGATTCGCCTCCGCAGTTGGTTTTACTATGGATCACAGGAAATGACCTAGATAACAACAAGTTAGTGATTTACAGTCATCACCTTAGTTAGGCATATTCATACTTATCTAATTTTTGGTTCTTGGGTGTGGAGTATGGCATGTTGTTAAATGTTGTCTACAGATCTGGGCCTCCTCTCTCGACTTTTAATGTCACAACTATTGTTCGAATTTCATTTGAATACCGTCTACATTTGTAATATACATGGGTAAAGATAACGAACAGTGATCAGCCGTTTAAAAAAAACACAAATCCTTGAACATTGATCTCCCATTATTATTATTTTTAAAATTCAGTTTGGTGTATTATTTTATATCGCACTCATTCGGAGCGAAGGTATAATAATTAAATTACAATTTAGCTACATACAACCTTTGCAAGGAAACGTTCAACCCTTGGTTTATACTTTCGTTGGCAAGACCAAATTTAAGCTATTCGTTACCTTTTATTCCATATTTTAAAAAATTGCAGCTAATACTTTCATTAGAAATCTTAATTACATTTCTTTCCTTTTTTAGCTGAGAACAATGCTGGACACCGGAAAATAAATGCAACAAGCTAATTCAGAGAATTTGTTCCCCGCTTAGGGAAAAAATAAACCATGCGCAGTTCAAGGGGAAGGGGGGGGGGGTGGTCGGATACCCCTGGCTGAATTTGTAGAATTATTAAATAAGTACATGTATATACTTATGCAAATAAAATATGCCAATATGGATATAAAGATTTGATTGCTTATTCTTTATTATGTGTATAGAAGATTCCTTTTATATGAAATATTTATCACACTGTAATGACGATTTTGTACATGCCAGACCTCATATTTTTTTCATTTTGGCATGCTGAATACTATCATTTAGTAAAAAGATATTTCGGGAAAAAAAGAGAAAATGGATTTTCCGGGATTCGAACCCGGGACCTCTCACACGTTAAGCGAGATGCATACCACTACACCACGGATTCGCTTTAAACTGGCGAAAATTATATGCAAAGATTAAGTCCCATACATGTATATATATTCGCATTCGATATTGTCAAAATTTTACAAAATGCATGGTGTCCAAATAAACCTTTATTAAACAGTTGTAATTGACGTGATAAAAATATGAAGTCCTCCTCATGCCCCTGTGCTACATGTAATACAATAAATACTAATAAAACAAACGGGACGGGACACTTTTAGATGGGGTGATAGAGGTCCTGGAGAGTTTTGGTATAAAATTACATTGCAAAAGCTCAAAATCATCTTGAAATATCGTCCGAAAAGGATAGCGTTACACACAGTCAGAATGTATAAATTTACAACCTTGAACTTTGACCTTTTGACCTCAAAATAAATAGAGGTCTTCCTTTGGCCACAGGACGTTATGTAAAATTTCATTGCAAAAGCTCAAAGGGTTCTTGAGATATCGCGCGGAAACGAAAGTGCTATAACAGACAGAATTTGCGATTTACTTGCTGCACAACAAAGAAGACCACGGGACTCAAGTTGATGCCCTGCATGAGACTTATTCTAAAGACGTGATATACTTGCAGCATATCAGAGAAAGCATCAAGACTCGAGTTGATGGCCCGCATGGGACTCATTCTAAAGAAATGATATACTTTCATCATAAAAAAAGATAGTATTGACCGAGATTAGCTTTGATTGTCTGTCTGGGACTCATTCTGAAAACGTGATATACTGTATACAGGGAAAATGTCGCCCCCGTTTTATTTTCACCCTTTTCTCCTACCCTTATTTGGGTGAATTTAAACGAGGCGAATTCAGAGAATACTGAGTATTTTTTTAAATAAACCTATTTCTGGGCGAATAAAAAACAGGGCAAAATGAGTGAGGGGGGTGAGTGGGTTGACGATGTTTTTTTTTATTGAAATGATCACTTTTATGCAAATTATCCGTAAATTTAAAAATATTCATGCTTTTTTGAATTCCTTTTATGAATATAAAATTAAACAATATTGCATGGTAAAATACAATGTTTTATTTGTGATCTCCTTAGAAATTGGTTTAAAAAATAAGGATGTTTTAAGTTCTGTCTGTAAATGCCCTTAGTGCAACATAAACATAGGCAATAAGATATTACAAAGCTAACCTAAGCGATTGATTTGTTTGGGTAAGGCACACCCTCACGTGAAACTTATAAGCTAGCAGTGTACATCCAAAGCAGCATTTTTAACTCTCTTGGTCCGACATTAAAGAAAATTCAAAACTTCTTAGAAGGGATTCCTAGACATGACAACAGCTTCTTCTGCATATAAAAAACTGTTAGAGGTTTGCTTTTAACAACCAAGATATTTTAAAAATATATTGCAGTCTTCGCCAAATCTTTTTTTCAGCACATGCCCTTCGGGCAGGTGTGATCACCAATTACGCAAGCCCGAACAAATATTTACGTGCCCAGAATTTTATCAAGTTATTCTATTCTTATTTGCCTTTTCATGCCAAGGAAAAAATCTGAAAATCCATTCTGTCAATATTTTGTCTCGCCATTTGTTTTCATCCTGTACACTTTTTGTGTCTCTTGTGCAGAAGAGTTCCTTGGAAATCGCGGTAAAATAAGATGTCGGTAAAATTTTATTTTTTTTACTTCACTTAGATGGAAAATCAAAGACTTTAAAGTACATTTTATGTTATTGGTCTTATTTAATTTAATTATACCAAGGCTTATGACTTAGAATTAACATGCTCTTTGGGCTTGTAAGTGTACAATTTCCACATGCCCGCTTCCAATTTTACCAGGTCTCGGGCATCGGACTCCCAGGATTTGTCGAAGACTGATATTGAACGTTCAATCTTCAACATTTTTTGAGTCATTAGCTAAGGATTTACAAAAATCGTGAATAAAAACAATCTCATATTTCAAAAGTCATAAGATCTCAATTTTATTCAGTAGAAACATTCATTTAATAATATATATCTAAAACATTTTAAAAGAATCGTTGCTTGCCTTGTCCTGACTGACTGACTAAAAATGGCCCAACTCAAAACTTCTTTAACATTCATTTCTTTTTATTCCGTCAACAAACACGTTGAAAGTTTTCCGGAGAAAGATTGTCCCTCCCACCTACTTACCGACCCTTTTTTTAACATGAGTCGGGAAATGGCAAGCCAACATAATTCAGAAGATGACCTTATTTATTCCAAGAGCATATTATGATTGAATGTCTTTAGCTGTACATATATACATGTATTGTCTCACCCTAACAAACATTGGAGCACCTTAAGGAAGACCTTTAATTAAGTAGATATTAATTTTTTGATCTTGACTTTAGTGTTTGAACCATTTATAAAAACTTTCAAACTTTATTGGCCATTTAGTGAGAACAAAGGCTTTCATATTTCACTGATATATTTTTTGTGACACTAACAATTCTGACCTTTTGATACTGACATATGGAGTTTTGCCATGTATTTTAGAAATTTAACCCTTGCAATAAGCTGGCATATGACGGCATCAATGTTTCAAAACACGTTTAAATTTCATCAAGTTCTACATAGTGTTGCTCTTGCGAAACTGGTTCTAAATAGGCTGAATCAATTGTACGAATAGATTGGTAAGGATTCGGGTTGTCCAAAATTCCAAGTTCTGTATAGGTAAAATTAGTCCTAAAATAGAAACGGAAAATTATAAACTAAGGCAAGTGTACTTTAAAAAAATCATCG
Source organism: Saccostrea cuccullata (assembly GCF_032062105.1). NCBI lineage: Eukaryota > Metazoa > Mollusca > Bivalvia > Ostreida > Ostreidae > Saccostrea > Saccostrea cuccullata. The sequence continues at coordinate 14,923 of NW_026937337.1, read as the reverse complement.
CATACAAAGCAATATTAAGAGTGCGCTTGATTTTTCTACATCATACTACATTCAGTGTAAACGATTTACACCATAAAATAAGGTGAAATTTGGTGTAGTGTAGCATATTCAATATGAAGTCAAAATTTTAATCACCGGATCATGAGGGGATCGTATTTGCAGAAGATTTTCATCAAGATTTTGTTGCAATTGTGAACATTTTTTCAAAACCATAAAAAACCAAACGTTTTACGAAAAGGCAAAGAATTGTTAATAACACATATTCATAGCCATCCATAAAACCTTTGTAACTAAATATCTACCATAGTCTAAAATATATTTACTTCTTTACGCTTTTACTTCGGTACTCTATGTGAACTTTCGTATTTAAACAAACTAGTAACTGTTTTTCATGCATGAGCGCTTTAGCGCTCACTATAAATAAATTTACAGGGAAAATTCGATTAATGCGGCCCCATGGGGATCCGGGTGAGAATAGGTCCTCAGTACTCCCTTGCTTGTCGTAAAAGGCGACTAAATGGGGCGTCCTTCGGATGAGACCGTATAAACCGAGGCCCCGTCTCACAACAGGTGTGGCACGATAAAGATCCCTCTCTGCTCAAAAGTCCTGAGTGCCGAGCATAGGCCTAAATTTGCAGCCCTTCACCGGCAATGGTGACGTCTCCATATCAGTGAAATATTCTGGAGAGGGACGTTAAACAGTATACAATCAATCAATCAATCGATTAATGCGACGTTCGTTTACAAAGAATTGCACATTGTTTTATGTCTCTGGCTTTCCCTGCCCACCCAGCCCTTGCATTGTAAAATTTACGGCATGCATTTGAATTGTATTTATTTATTTGAATAAAATGAGATTTGTAACGAAAGCAACAATTCTACAGCATATTCTTTTTTAAAAATAAATTATTCAAGAATATATTTTTTTCCGTCGGAGTGAAACGAGGGAGAAAATAAGTAGTAACATTATATCCAAAACTTACAACTTGCTTATTTTTATTTACAAAATACCAAGTGTTTTATTTTTCAATAGTCCACTTAATTTAATACTAAATACAATTCATCACAATCATCGTATCAAATACTTGAAAGTAAACTAAAAAAGAGAAAAATAATTATGCAGTTTTACCGTCTTGACATTTGTCAGCCATGTTGAATTTGTAATTACCTACACCTGCCAAGTGTACACTTTTGCACTTAATTATGGAAAAGTGTACATCGGGTGTAAATTGTAGGCAAATCAAGCGTGCCCTAAAATAGAACAATTCAACATACCGTTCTTTTCTACCGGAGGTATCTGAAAAATGAATTTTATATCTTGTTATAATTTAATTACAACAATTGTTTATCCAGGACTTGCATAAATATTTCATGTGAAGGTATATAGAATAACCACAACACAAAAAGCACCATCTTCTCATTAAATACATCAGGCAGATATGGGTTTCCGTAATGAAGGATAAGAAAACGTAGAGAGCTAAGCATTAAAAATAAACAAGTGGCCTACGGTCCTTACAGGTCAACTGAGTACATGTATCATGTTACAACTTTCCAACAATTGAATAGTTTCATGTTTTAAACAAAAGGCTATGAAATTCACAATTCTGAAAGAGGCATCATTGCTTATCATAACTAAACACTTGCATGTATGTTGCTTACTTTGGTTACTTAATAAGAACACAAAGAGAAAATGCAGTTCCACTTAATTACCAGTGGTGCATCCCACCACACAAAAAACCACTGACCATCGGGCCACATATTTCAAAAATTTAAATTTTATCATTAATTTTATTTCGTCATAAATGAATGATTAATACCAAAGAGCATATTTCAAAGCATTAATTCATTTTCAAACTATGTAACCACCACCCCAACCCCACCCCAAGTACCCCTGAGCAAGGGGCCCTGAAATAAATCATTTTGGAAGAGGCACCTTTAATCATCATTAATATGTATTTAGATCATTGGCATAATGCCCAGGTACAACGGAAAAAGAGTTTCAAAGAATTCATGCTTTTTCACTATATACATGTACATTGTACGTGTAACCATCAGAGCGCCATGCACCCTAACACCAAAACCTCTGACCCAGGGCCAATGAAATTCCCAATCTGGAAGAGACATCCGTCCTCATCATAACTATGTTCATAGTTAACTGTTTTAATACACATGAGACAATTTTTAAACAATTCATGTATTCTCACTGTATAATCAATAGAGCCCAACCCTAATACCAGAACCCCAGGCACCGGGGCCATGAAATTCATAATTTTGGCAGAGGCATCCTTATTGAACATAACTATGTACTTGTTTAGTTTATTTAATACCTAGGAGCAGAGAAGAATTAATGTATTGCCACTACAAAATAATCAAAAGCCCCCACTTTAACTCAAGAATCCCCGACCCAATCAACCTACCTTTAACACCAACAGCTGAAGGCAAGCTTGGTCTGAAAAAGATGTATGACCATAATATGTGTTAAGTAAATAGAATCAACTTAAATTTTCCCCGGGAATAATGAATGTGATTTAACTTCTGGAAAACTTACCCTTCTTTATCCTTATTTTCAGATGCTGCAATTTAAAAAAAATGTTTATTAGGCTAGTAAAAATTTTTATTCAGCAGAAGATGCAGCAGACAAAATAAAGTACATAAACCCCTAATGTATTGAATGATTGAAGGACTCTCTTAGTCTATTTCAACAGCTTGAATTTCACGTTTTGTCAGTGTGTATCTGTATATTTAAAATTCAGCATTGTGCAGTTAAAATAAGAATTTAAAGGAAAAAATTACGGGACCGAGCGAAACTATTAGTGCGCAATCACTATACATAAATATATACTCACAGTCAATATAAACGCAACACCCTAATTTTAGCGTGAAAATTATATAATGGTTATAACTATGTACCAAAAACGTCAGGACATCTTTTACTTTGCCAAATCAGTTATTTAACGGTTGAATGAATTTCTTTCCATTACCGGAAGTTGCTTTTTAGCCCTCTTAACAGAATTCAAAATTTTGCATTTTTGATAAAAAGTTTTAACAATATTTTGGGTATTATAAGTATTGTACTAAAATCCCGGGGGGAAATCCTTCTTTCTTTACCGGATGTGATGCCTATATTTCCTCAAAATGACTGATTTTCATTTCTATTGCTGAAAATTCTCAAAATAAAGAAAAAAATGCTGCAGGTGCAAATGGAGACGATTTGATAAATCATGAATAAACCTCTAACGGAAGTTGTTGTCATGTTCTTATCATGTTTTAAACTATCAGCTGACAGCATATATACTGTGTATGACTGCCTCTTGCTTAAAATATTCATCAGCAATTATTAGATATCTCTTCATCTCTTAATCAGTAATTTAAGTTTTCCAATTAATTATAAACTGTTTAGCAGATTCCATTTAATACGCCTAAATGTTACTTGCCTTTTTTCCGCTTGCATATGAGGTATATTGTGATGCTTGCGATGGGAAGTGAGAAAGCAGAGACACCGACAACTACAATTAGAATTGTGTTGTTATTGTCCGTCACCCGAGCATCTGTTTCCATTTTATCTGAAATAAAACGTACAACTCTGTGAGCTTTACAACACTATTTGCAATTAACTTATTGTACAAACTTCATAAAACATAGAAATAAAATCTGATATAACTGAATTTTGTGTTCAGATTATTTATTTTTATTTAAAAAAAAAATTTATTTAAATGCCTAGAGAATTTATAGTAAGTTTGTTCAAGTAAGTACGCATCCTTTATAAAAGATGAGTTTCAATTTGTGTAGTACAATTTTAAAACATAAATAAGATTGCATGAAATTTCTAAAACCTTACTTCCATTTCACTATAATTAAGTGTTATGTTTGTAAACTTTGGCTGAAATCCCATTTACGTGGTCGGACTGGCATTTTCCCTTGAGTATATCGTACGAAAATCCGTTAAACAATTATTTGTCACAATGTTCATCGTATCGACCAATTTTGTATCCGCTGGAATAGGATCTGAAGTTCTTATTACACGGGCCTGTAGATGTACTACAATTCAATTCACACTTTGAACCGTATATCCCTTATCACAGGCACGGCAATATCCTGTATCTTTCTCGCATGTGTTATTAAAACAGCCTGAGCTGATTTATTCTGTACAAGAACAACATTTATCGTTTTCTTGTCAACATAAATTTGATGGATAATTTGTATGCCCTCCTTAAGAGAAGGGAGCGCATATTATCATGCTAGTGTCTGTCGGTTTACCAAGTTTCGATTCATTTTCTTCGCAGTGATTGCACTTAATGCAATGAAATTTGAAATACAGATTTTGTTCTAACTTCTGATTCGAGTACGATAGAACCATATTTAACAGAGTTATGATTCCAGTTATATGCAGTTCCCATTCATTTTTTTTCACGCACAGGTTAGACTAACTTAAATGAACAGTATACATAATTTTGTGAACAGAATTTTCATCGGAATATCTAGTTCCACAAGTTCTCATAGTAACAATCGAGCAATCTTGGATAGAGTTAGATGTATGCCCTTGGACTCGGAAAAAATTTCAATTACTTACGGGGAGGGGGAGAAGAGTTTCACAAAAAAACTATTGTTATTATATACCATTATGAAATTCAAACCATAAAATCCTCTTTACATTCCAAACATTTTCCAGAGTTCGGTTACACATCTGAGTATTTTGACATTTTCGACCATAGTATTAACCATTAATGCAACTGAATCACAAGTCTGGCAAAATTAGTTACGAAATATTCCATTCAATCCAAACTGAGAGTCTTGCGTGCACACTACTATGTTCGATCGCGTGATTTAAAAAAACAACCATCAGAACAATTTCTTTCCCAAACCAGAAGTCTCTGTCGAGACTGAAGCTCTACTGGTTTGTACCTATAGCAAAGGAAGAGAAAAGTTCTTAAGAAGTTGGAAATTGAAACTTTACCACAGCAATAAAAAAAATAATGATCCTTGATTAAGTCTCTTTATGTTCTTAGTATAGTCTACTTGCATGCCACATTATATTATAATCAGACTTAAACTGCAGGAGGAGTAGCATTTTGAGATTTTTTAACAAAAATTTCTATTTTTAGTTACCATGGCAACACCGTTCATCGAAATCAAAAACCAATACACAGAATAACGTATCTTAGTGTAGTCTACTTGTGTGCCAAGTTATATGGAAATCAGACCAAAACTGTAGGAGGAGTAGCATTTTGAAAGAATTTCACAGAAATTTCTATATTTAGTAACAAGGCAACACCGTTCATCGAAATCAAAAACTGATAAACAGATTTATGTATTTTAGTGTAGTCTACTTGTGTGCCAAGTTATATTGAAATCCGACCAAAACTGTAGGAGGAGTAGCATTTTGAAAGAATTTCATAGAAATTTCTATTTTTAGTAACAACGGCAACACCGTTAATCGAAATCAAAAATCGATACACAGAATTATGTATCTTAGGGTAGTCTACTTGTGTGCTAAGTTATATTGAAATCAGACCAAAAATGTAGAAGGAGTAGCATTTTGAAAGAATTTCACAGAAAATTCTATTTTAAGTAACCACGGCAACACCGTTCATCGAAATCAAAAACTGATATACAGAATTATGTTTCTTGGTGTAGACTACTTGTGTGCCAAGTTATATTGAAATCAGACCAAAACTGTAGAAGTAGCATTTTGAAAGAATTTCACAGAAATTTCTATTTTTAGTAACAACGGCAACACCGTTAATCAAAATCAAAAACCGATGTATCTTAGTGTAGTCTACTTGTGTGCCAAGTTATATTGAAATCAGACCAAAGAAGTAGTAGTAGGAGAAGTAGCATTTTGAAAGATTGTTTACAGACAGACAGACAGACGGACGGACGACGGACGCATTACTATCGCATAAGCTCTTCTGTTCTCTGACCAGTAGAGCTAAAAATGCCAAATCTGCCGCCGAGCACTTACCAGAGCAAAATCCAGAGATTTTATCACAGGTGCCAGTGCAGGAAGTATTGCAATTCTTCGAGCAGTAATCACCGAAGAACCCATCTTTGCAATCACCAACACACAATCCATCGACTCTAGCGCAGTATCCAGTCTTACAATTTGAATTACATGGATTTGTGCAAATGTCCCCAAAAAATCCAGGCTTGCATCCGGTTGAGCATACTCCGGTGTCTCGATTGCACTTTCCACCACATCCTGTACTGCAGTTCTTAGAACAAAAAGGTCCGTAAAATCCAGTAGGACAGTCGTTCGTGCAGTGGCCATCGTTCCGTTCACTCTCAAGATAACAAGCAGAATTACATCTCTTGTCACATTTTTCTCCAAACCATCCAGCATCGCACGACCCGGTACAATTTCCGACCCGTCTTTCACACGACACGCTCCGCACGGAGACTCACAACGATTGTCATAAAATCCGTTAACACATCCGGTTGTACACGTGGCGTTTACGTGGTAACAGCTTTGTCCTACACAGAAAGGACTACAGTAATTTTCACATCGTGTTCCCCAGTAAGCATGACGACATCCTCCAAAGCAGCTACCGGTGGTTCCGTCACATGAATTTACACAATTAAACGAACTACACTGGTAACAACTACCCCCTGCACTGTAATAATTGCTGTCACACCGATCACATTTTGCCCCAGTCCAACCAGTATTACAGCCGCTGGCACAAATTCCAATTGATCCATTACATGTTGATCCTGACGTCACCGCTCTACATCCCTGGCTACAGGGTTGACAAGTCGATGATACGGGGAAGTAACCACTGTTGCACTGTGAGCATGACGACACACCCGATGCCTCTATGCATGTTTGACAGTTTGTTATTCCACAGTTTCCTGTATTCGGTTAGAATTAATAGAAAAAAGAACTGAAATCATGATAAATATATAACATAGAAGTAAATTAAATGCTTCATTGATGATCTTTAGGCCACATTTACTTAAAAGATTTGCACTGAACTAAACAAGCCTTTTTCATATAGGATAAATGTCGTCAAACAATGACATAATAAGGCTACAGATGTATGAGACTGAAATTAATGTAATATGGCATGTCAAACATTGCAATATTCGATCTTTTCCATTTGTATTGTATAATTTTTATAAAAAAAATTCAATATGCATTGTTTAATTTTATTGAGGTAATTTTGACATGGTGCAAGTAGCTAGCCCGTGCACGTGGGCTGGTACATTTTTATTTTATTTCACACCCCAGAGTTTAAAGGCAGTTTTCAAGAAAGTATTTTCTATCGCCCATATGACAAGCCCAGACACATGTAACGCACCACGAAATGGTCAAACTGTTTTGAAATTCAATCAATTAATGTGAAATCGTGTATTTAAAAAGCCTAATAAAAGTAAATCATACCGACCCTATTTTATTTCAATATGCCACAAAAGTCAAACATTTTTTGTTCGGCTTATTAAAAGGAGTAAAATTTCATAATCTTGCTTATTTTTCCTTTGTAACTACAGGTACAGGTATATTTAATTTTTGTTACATTTTTAATGTTAAAGGCCGGTATACACGGTAAGATTTGTATTATAAGATTTGTATTACAATACAAAATCTTATTGTGTATACACTCTTAATACAGTGTATCATAAGATTTTTCGAATCTTATAAATCTGTATTAAGAATAGAGCAGTGCTCTATTTCCTAATACAAGTCTTAACTTACCTATCACTTTCAACCAATGAAATATACTAACACTAGGGGTCATCCTATTTTTATCATTACTAAAAAAAAGCACATGGTAAATAATAATGGCCCATTTTACAAGTAAAGACATCGAAAAACTCATTGTTTTATGGGAAGGGGAAGAGGGCTTGTGTAATAATATATCAAGCAGTGCATAGTACTATGGTAGACACTGCTATTAGAGCCTCGTCCTCCATTTTTAGCTCACCTGAGCTGAAGGCTCAAGTGAGCTTTTCTGATCACATTTTGTCCGGCGTCCGTCTGTCTGTCTGTAAACTTTTCACATTTTCGACTTCTCCTACATTTTTAGGCCAATTTCAACCAAACTTGCACACAAAGCATCCTTGGGTGAAGGGGATTCAAGTTTGTTCAAATCAAGGGCCACGCCCTCATTCAAGGGGAGAATTTTTGGCAATTAATGAAAATTTGGTGGCATGTTTTAAAAATCTTCACACAAGTAACCACTGTGCCAGGAAAGATGAAACTTATTGATTTCGATGAACGGTGTTGCCATGGTAGTGTAGATTCAAGTTTGTTCAAATCATGACCCCCGGTTTTAGGTCGGGGCCAAAATGGCACACCAAAGTTTTACATAGAAATATATAGGAAAATTCTTTAAAATCTTCTTCCAAGAATGACCCAGCCATAATTCATCATATTTATATGGAAGCATCCTCAGGTAGTGTAGATGCAATATTTGGCAAAAGTAGACTCATGACCCCCGGGGGTAGGGCGGGGCCAATTTTGAATGGTGTTGGCAAAGTTTTACATAGAATTATATGGAAAATTCTTTAAAAATCTTCTTCTACAGTTTGACCGAGCCATAATTCATCAATTTATATGGAAGCATCCTCAGGTAGTGTAAGATACAAATTTGTGCATCGGTTTTTGACCCCCGGGGGTAGGGCGGGGCCAAAATGGTTACTAAAGTTTTACATAGAATTATATAGGAAAATTCTTTAAAAATCTTCTCCTCTCACAGAATGACCTGATTTCAATATAACTCACACAAGTAGACTACACTAATCCTCAGGTAGTGCATCGGTTTGTTCAAATTGTTGAACGGTGTTGCCATGGGTAGGGCGGGGCCAAAATGGCCGACCAAAGTTTTAATAAAATATATTCTAAAATTCTTTAAAAATCTTCACACAAGAATGACCGAGCCATAATTCATCATATTTATATGGAAGCATTTGCCATGGTAGTGTAGAATTTTCTGTGAAATTCTTTAAAAACGCTACTCCTTCTACAGTTCTGGTCTGATTTCAATATAACTTGGCACAAAGTGGACTACACTAAGATTTACATAGAAATATATAGGAAATTTCTTTAAAAATCTTCTTCTAAAAATAGAATTTCCTGTGAAATTGTTAATGGGACTCCTTCTACAGTTCTAGTTTGATTCAATAATAAACACAATGTATACTTTTACCTAAAACAGTGCTCAGGTTTTTGATAAGCAAACCAGTAGAGCTACAGTGACAGAGACTTCTGGTTATTATTTTGACAGAGAGAGAATTATGGCGAGGGAAAACACGTTGGAATACGTAGTTTATTTACAATCTTATAAGATATGTATTAGCGTGAGTACAAGAAAGTATTATAATACAAAAGTATTATAATACTTGTATTATACTACAAATCTCATCGTGTATACAGGCCTTAAGATGAATCATTTTAGTCTTATTTTGAATATTTCTATTCATTGAATTTTATTACTATATTTTCCAAATTTGAGCTTTACGTATTTTAAATCTTAGAATTTATACCTTTTTAAACGTATAATTAGTGTATGATGACATCCATTGGATGAGACTGTATAAACCGAGGCCCCGTGTCACAGCAGGTGTGGCACGATAAAAATCCCTCCCTGCTCAATGGCCCTGAGTGCCGAGCATAGGCCCAAATTTGCAGCCCTTCACCGGCAATGGTGACGTCTCCATATCAGTGAAATATTCTGGAGAAGGACGTTAAACAGTATACAATCAATCAATCATCCATTGACTTTAATTTTTCTGTAATGTTTAAGATATACCACATTGTGTATTTAGTGCCAATATTCTACTTTCAATTGTTAGGATTATTTTGAATTTATGAACTTCAGGGGGTATTTTACATTATACATAATACAATACATATATTGTTAACCTCTCTGTACAGATCCCAGATTTTTGTTTAAGAAACATCTTTACAAAATTTAAGCATTTTGTATTTTATTTGTAACTGGTGACTTATGTTTATAAGTGTGACTTTTATGTGACGCCTTGATCATTACAGTATTATTTTTTATAAACTTCTCCGTCCTTTGGATTTACAGGCACGACAGATAGATCCAGGATCTACCTCAGTAGAGCTGACATCAAGGAATTTCACAGGCAAAGGGAGTCATTCCCCCTAAAATATGTAGTCCCCAATAATTTGATTATAACACGCGTTAAACAAGAGAAACAATCGGACGTGTCTGATGTATGCAAATACAAAGATGAGCCCTGTTTGCTTTTCAAAAGCACCGGAACATATTGCTCATTTTCAACACGATACCTGTTGGCTAAATCATGACCATTGAAATCCTTTGTAACAAAATAAATTAACAATATCCGCGAATACAATACAAATAAAAATATCGAAAAATGGAAAATTATAGAATACAAGTAAAAATGATGCCATATAAATGAAAATTTGTCGAAAAAAAAAATTATAGAATGCAAATAAAAATTAAACAATACAAATGGAAAATTGTACAATGCAAATAAAAATATACAATTCAAATAAAAATTATACAAATGGAAAAGATCGCAAAATTCGATGTTTGACATGATGCCATAATGTAATTGATATTATTCATTTGTATTACCTTCTACCAAAGTAAATGTCACAATCAGCAAGAAATTGGCGGTGATGAACTCGATTATTTGCACACATTTCATGTTAAGAAAGCACCATTCCAGTCCTATAGAAGACGGTCATTGATGTTCTATTGGATGTAAAAAAAAAAAATATATATATTATGAATTGATTAATTTTAAAAATACATTTCCTAAACTATATTTACCCTCGAGTATTATATTAGGAATAAGGTGTCCGTAAATTATATTCAGATTTCGTTCGCTTAATAATACTCGTAAATTAAAAGTCTTTTTTAATTTCAGTCAACAGTCTCGAATTAGGAAAATAGATTATGGTGGCGGTTCCAGTTGGCGAATGTAAGTTTATGGTATTGTTAATGAAGCTGAAAAACGCAAGCGTTTTATTATTTCATAAAACGTTATTTAGGAAATAAGGTATCATTTTTAGACATTTATCGTGATATAAATACGGGTTGGTCACGAGATTAAATTCCATAAAGTCCGGGCTTTTTGACGAATTTAATTTCGTATTAACCCGTATTTATAGCCTGATAGATGTTTTAAAATGATACCTTATTACTTATATTTACATTTGCGACTTATTCATACTTCATTTTTGCCTGAATGTGACTTTTAACGTGTGAAATGCGTTATTTTCCAAACCCAACGGCATGTATGTAATCCATTGAACGCGCGTGGACCCTTTATGACGTCACAGAAATTACGTCGAACGTTTACTCATACGCACATCTATGACCTCTTAATCCCGTACCTGTATTTATACGGTTATAGATACGCATTGCTTTCAGTAGTGTTTTATAAAGGAAAACATTTGCAAATGTAAATATTAATGAATAATTCCATTTAACTCGAATTTGATGATATAAAAGAGACCGTCATTAATGATTGAAAAAGAAAATGTGACAATTCTTAAGTCGATATTTTTATGGATCGACCTCATCAGTCCTCGGGACAGGGCTATATTTATATATGTAAATATTAAACTTAGATAGAGTTTGTGTACTTGTTAGTTTTACCGAAGTTTTCAGTAAATTAAAAAAAAATACGTAACACCTTTAATACTTACACAAGGTATGAAACGTATACCAGGTCACCGGGGAACACCTCTGAAGATATTTGAGTATGTCATGTCGTGTAAACAAATTTCAATCGTAAATATTAAACACAAAGCAGCCTTTTTCGAGGGAACCATACCTTACGTCTGTTAATGTAAAAGAAATCTAAATAACCTATATAAACTATTTACATGCTTGGTAACTGGTACATTAGGCGGGGGATGGATGGGGCTATTAATAAACACAAATTGGATAGTTTATAAAATCAGAATTTTTATATACTACTTAGGGGATCTGAAATTTGCATGGTCTGAGCGAACAAATTTAATTCCAATGTCCATGTAACACAAAAGCATTGCGATTATGAACACATGTATACCAATTGCTTAAAAAAATGTTAATGTACCGGTAAACCCTTACCTTAACAGAAGGGAAAATGTCCCCGTTTCTAAATGTCGATCTATGTCGTCGATTTATTTGCTTTTTAAATTTTGCATGATGGTTATTCAAGTATACTGACATGCACCAAGGGATATTTTCAGCACAATGAGTTCTATCTGTTTACCGAGACTAAAAGGCCAAAATTATGAAAGCCTGCTTTGCGCAATTATTCATAAAACACAGATACACACATACATTTTCTCTGAGTTATATTTTTCGCATTCAGAGTCAAATTCTAAAATAATGCAAGAGTTAAGGTTCCTGAAAAAGAAAATTTTCCATGTGAGATGTATACGCCAGATTTTTCTTACAAGTTCTGTTAGTTTACAACTGCGTCCAAAACTCGTTGACTGCAAACTCTTAAAAACCTAGGTCCTGTTTCACGGTAGACGCGTCCCAAACAAAAAATACTTAAGTACACATTAGTTAGCTTAACACGACTCCTAAATAGGCAAACACTATTTTCGGTATCATAATGTAATACTAGCAGAGGAGATGACATCATTAAATCACAATATTAATGTCCTTGTGTTCGTTATTTAGTAATTTGTAAAATCATAGCAATTTAATGCCCTGTTCACACGGAGAATTTAATTCAAATTAAACGTAAAGTTAGAGCGTATTTAGCTTCGCTGAGGGTTCACACGGGGAATTAAATGCTAATTAGTTTAATTCAAATTATTTTATTGCGCATTAAATTACTCGCATTAGCTCCATGTGAACGCTAAAATAAGCTTATACGCAGGCGTAAGAGCAAAATTTAGTCAAATACCACTTGTCGATGGTCAGCTATAAGTACTTGTGCTTTTTTGAGTGAAAAACTAAGGAAAATTTTGTTAATCATGAAAATGTGTATACAGACACTTTGCCATTATGTCAAATGAAGCTGCTTCTGCAAGGTGACGTGATTTGCAATTGACGTCATAATAGCCGTGCGGACTCCGGGCTGCAGATCGAGGTAAAATTTTAATTCGCAAGTTTACTTCGCATTAGCTGTCGTGTGAACGCTATTTAATTCGCATTAGTTTGATTCGCATTAATTTACTGGTAATTTAAGCTGTCAATGTGAACAGGGTATAACATTATTTTTAGAATGTTGCTTATCATTAAAAGATTGACTGATTGTATATTGTTTAACGTCCCTCTCGAGAACTTTTCACTCATATGGAGACGTCTATCATTAAAAGAATAATCAATGCAATAAATTCTTATGTATGCTTGAATTGTCACGGTAAACTTTCTGGCGTATCAGCTGCACAATGTAGACACATTTCTGGCAGTAAGAGGGTTACGAAGTAAGAGTTAAAAGTTTTTTTTTATATAATAAAGTGTCACGCCAAAGCATGATACGCCCGTCAAAATATTACAATTTTCTTAAACATTGCAAGAAAAAGTGCAAGAAAATCATGGCAACCTTGATTTTAAGATATCCTTGATTTTCCACTCCTTAAAATATTTGTTTATCCATCCCCTGTGGTGTAGGCTTAAATTAGAACAAATATTGCACCACTCATAGATTTCTATACTGATTGTTTTAGACCTTGCCAAATGCCCATCATATTAAACAATATAAAACAAGGGCACCGCTTAGCGGAGCATCCCCTCGCGGCAGGAACATTACTGGTAATGGCAATATCTCTTGAGAGATAAATTCTCTAGAGGGACGTTAAAGATGATAAAGACTGATAGTACAACGTATCTTCTTGAATTTCCCTCTCATGAATATTTTGCTCATATGAACGCTTGCCCTTGAAGAGCTGCTCATTTTTTCCTATAATAGGCAGTGATGGCCATTGAGCAGGGAGGAATCTTTTTGTACAAGCATCTATTGGGACATTGGCCCTTGGTTTACATGGTCTCATTCGATGGACCAGTCTCCGCGTCCCACAGTGGGATTCAAACCTGCAACATTAGGATTAACTCCCTTACTTTTGACAAAATAATTCGTGGAGTGTTGTTATTGATCCAATTTTTTTTTTTACAAAATGCAAAGTGCAAAGCCTCTTGTTTAGGGGGGGGGGGGGGCATAACATTGATACCTAATTTTGGGTAGTAAGGTTTAATATAAGGTATTAAATTGTTTTTCAGCTTTTTTTCTAAAAAAATTATTTTTATTAGGGGATGGGGTGTATATTTTTTTAACAAAAATCAAATTGCATATCATTTAGGTTGGGAGTGGGTGGGGACATAATATGCATATGTAATTGGACAGTTTCCCTTATACCTAGTAGAAACATATCACGTATGCTACATGTACAAGTTTCAGTAATTTTAATTATTTACCTACCGAATCAGTATATTTCACAGTTCCAGGCAATATGCATTTTTTACGTAATGAAAAATAAAAGTGTACATCGAGAGTTTATTTGAACTTGTGACATAGGCGTCGGAATTGAACCGGGGGGGGGGGGGTTAGCCTCCCACTTTTTGCAAATATACTTATATAGACAATTTCTATGCATTGAAAACTGGGGTTTACCGTTTCTGTTGGTTTAGCCCTCCCCCCCCCCCACTACTTTCAATTTAACGTGCACCCCAAAGTCCCAGACACCTGTAACTGTTGGAATTTGGTACTGAAACCGAGACGTTCATCAAATTCTTTTAATCTGGTTCTCACAGACTCGACACTGCTTTTTAACTGGTTCTCTAGCAGAAATGATTATTGTCAACTCGTACATAAAATGTCAGGGTTTCGAAATAATGAAAATGCGATATCTGAAGAAATATTTCATCACTGAATTTGAAAATTAATAGGCTTCTTTCTTTTATACTGTCACACAAGTCTGTAAACGCTGAGAGTGATTAATGCAAAGGTTCTCTGTCAGTCTTGCCCACAAATAATTATTGTC
>NW_026937336.1:57500-78955 GCF_032062105.1 Saccostrea cuccullata | reverse complement strand
ATTTGTAGAATTACTGCTAGTCTGAGATCTTGATGCAAAATTCTTTTTATGAGACAGAGCATGAGTATCAGATATGACTGCTGCCTCTTCAAGAGTTTTCACATTCTTATCTTCTAGATGTGTTTTCAAATCTTGAGGAACACATTCCTTAAACTCTTCTACCAGGATGACTTGGCGCAAATTACAAAAGTTTTATAAGCTTAGATCTAAACCAGTGATCGAATAAATCTTTTTTTTGTGAAAATTCAACAAATGTTTATTTTCAAACTTTCTATACTTTCTGAACTTTTGTCTATACGCTTCAGGTACTAATTCATATGCTTTTAATATTGCTGCTTTGACCTTCTCATAGTCTAAACTTCCAGCTACCCCTAGTGCAGAGTATACCTCAGCTGCTTTGCCAACCAGTACACTTTGTAATATTCGTCGCAATACTAAAAACATTTCGTGGCCGATTTAAGATTCTCTGCGACTTTTCGAATTGGGGAAAATACTTGTCTACAGATTTTTCTTGAAATTTTGGAACTAACCTAATAATTTTTGCTGCGTCAATCAGTTTTGACAACTGACGGTCCTGGTTGGTTCTGTAATTTTAATTTCTCTAATTCAAAGTTCATTTCACGCTCTCTTTCTTGCTCTTGTCTTTCTCTTTCTCGTCTTCTCTTTCTTTTTCTAATTTGTCTAATTCAAGTTTCCGTTCACGCTCTCGTTCTTCAAATCTCATTTTTTCGAACTCTACTCTATATCTTAAACTGGGACATATTATAAGAATTTCTGATTTAAGTGTATAATCTGGAAGATGAGTATTTTCCAAAGATGTTTTCTTCAACTAGTTTGTTTTAACTTTTTATTTGAACGTCTTGCTTCTGTGAAGATTTAACCTTCTCAACCCAAGCGCAAACTAAAATGTGATCAAAAGCTATCCTTTTTTAACGTATCAAATCCTACACTTGGCGAACTAAGAAAGTTTGTGACCGAAAATACCATGTTGATTTTTGCTGGCTTATAGTCAAATTTATCAATTTAATTAACAAAATTCTGACAATGAACTGCAAAAGTGCAAGAAATTCTTGATCCCGGACGAGCCCCCAATTCTGTTATGGGTCAGAATAACCCTAAATGCCAGCAAAGATCAATCACACAGTTTAAACTTAACAATAATTTATTTACAGTAATATACAAATCATTAAGTACAAACTTAGCAAAAATCTAAAAATACATACATCAGAGTGTCCGTTGCTGCACACAATGTCCCAGTGAAATTATATCCCAGTAATACCTCAAGGATGCTTATACGACAATTCATCCCTATGCATCGAATGGACAGGATATTTATACAGTATTATAAATCTAGAATATTCTAGAAATTGTAAATACATGATATTCCTGGAAAGTTCTGGACATACACAAAGTTTAAGAATGTTCTAGAAAAAATGACCGAACATGTTGAACACTCTGGAAACGTTCAAGAAACTTAATGGTACTAATAATATACATGATGAAACAATACATACAACACACCTCACAACAATATGTACATCAAACCTGTCGGAAAATTTGAAATTTCAATATCTTTTAAACGAAAGAAGATTTTTAATCAATTTTTGTGTGAAATGCTATTAAAATATATAAGTTGTAATATTATAGAGAAAATGATAACTTCAAATCTGTGTCCAAGTACAGTACCGACCGGTGTAACGTTGAATTTTGACCCGGTTTGAAAATTGACCCGGGAGTCATTTTTCAACGTTAATACTGAGACCAAAGGTGTTGAATTTAGACCCTAATCCGTTGAAAACTGAGCCGGGTCGTTGAATTTTGATCATGAAACCGGTTTAAAATTCAACAGCATAAAAATACATATTTATGACTGGGTTTTCACTACTGTGACTTAATTCATGGGTATGAGGCCCCGTTTTTGTATTTACTGGAAAAAGTAATATCCTTTATTTGAATAAGTGATATCACCTGTTCCAATAGATGATATCACCTATTTGAATTGAATTTGTGATATCACCAATTTGAAAAGTTGATATCACTTATTCGAATTGATGATATCGCCTATTCGATTGGGTGATACTTTTTCCGTCGAAATAGTTTTTTTTGCTTATAAATATATTTATTTCACTTAAATATCATGTATACAACACGAAAATCGTAGAAAACGCATAAAAACTCGGTAGTCCGAATTTTCTTGGTTCCAGTGGTAATCTATATATTATAGGGATCATTCATTAATGACTGTTGTAAGAAACTCAAATAGGTAATATCACCTTTTCGAATAGATAATAGCACCTATTAAGCACGAAAAGGTGATATAATCTTTATTCTAAAGCTCTCTGAACTCTCTGACTTGATCACATGTTTAAGTATATAGCAGCATAAAGACTTGAGTTACTATTTATCAGAATTGATACGAGACATAATCAGATAATTAAATTAGCATTCTGAATAACTTAATCCTCTATAAATAACTCCGTCAATATGTAAACGAAAAACATTAATTTAATATTAAACAGCAACAGTTTAATTTATGCTGATCCCTAGTCTCTAAGTCTTAGAGAGAGAAACTTGTGCCTTATTCCCAAAATTTTCAAAATTTCTTTTGTGAATCTATGTGATAAAATGATTTATATTCGATAATAATGTGAAACTTTACACTCCTATTTAATTGAGTTTACAACCAATTCTAGATTAATTTGTAATATTTACCAGAATGCAATCATGGCTATTATTGAAAAAAAAAAAAAACATCGCATAAGAAAACATAGAGATAAGATTATGTAATAAGATGAGTAGGTTATCTAATAGGAATCGTATTTTTTCGAATAGAAATGGATGCTAGTTTGTTTTCGAACAACAACTTTATTGCATATAAAACAAATAATTATCGAATAAAAAGATTATCGAATAGGAATGACAAAATTAGCGACTAGCAACTGATTGTTTTAAATATTAATGACATCGAATAGGAAAAGCGTGTTTTCAAGAAAAAAAAACATGTAAATTTTATGATATATGATTCATATTATCACATTTTCTGTAATGGAATAGCAATTTATCAAATACAAATTACAAATAATGGAATAGAAATAACAAGTAATTAAATAGGAATCACATTCTATAGAATAAGAATGTTTTAGAATAAGAATAATCTCATTCTCAAGGTTATGGTCCGAGAGGGATCAAGCCATTAAAAAACTGACCACAAATAAGTTAATTGTTACAGGGATTTCAACAATTTATTTAAAGTCAGAATTACTTAGATGCTATGGTCGCTATATTTCTCTTTTTCACAAATATAACCTATCATTGGAATAATTTTGGTCGATGTGTTTAATTCTAATTTTTAGGCTATAAATTTTGTTATTTTTATACTGGGTTTGACTAATGGGATGTTCCACCCACCTGATCAATATATATAGGGCTACTTTCTAGATTGCAGATTTTTAAGATTTTTGTTTTATGTCCTATTTTGTAGTTATTTATGGATGCCATGGATTTTGGAAAGTATTGACAAAAATAAAAGTTGTCATGCTTGGAGAAAACTAAAACCGTGCACTGTTCAAAATGTACATGTATACACGGGGTGATACTGTATGTTTATTTCTATTATTCTTGAAAAGGAAAAAAAAATGAAACCGAAATGTAAATAAAGTTATACTGATAAATCCCGTAAAACAACTTCCCAGCTAAACAAAAAAATGTTCAAACTTTGAGGTGGGGTCAATATTCAACAGGGTCACTTTTCAACTTGTTGACGTCATCAGGTGTAAGAAAAAAAATATCAAGCTCAGCCTGTTGAAAAATGACCCCGGGTATAAATTCAACGACTTTTGGTCTCAATATTCAACGTTGAAAAATGATCCCGGTTCAATATTCAACGTTGAAAAATGACCCCTGGTTCAATTTTCAACTCGGGTCAATATTCAACGTTACACCGGACACAACCTAACAGAAAGCGAACCCGGAGTAAAGACCCGGGTTTGCTCTCTAGGTCCGCTCCGGGTTCGCTCAGGGTCTGCTAGAGCTGACCCCGAGCGAACCCGGAGCGGACCCAAAGCGAACCCGTAGCGGACCCCGAGCGAACCCGAAGCGGACCCAGGGAGCGAGCCCCAAATTCAGTAGTGGTCCCAGAGAGCGAACGCGGGTTTGGTATTTCTTTCCTATAAATGTCAATCAGGATTAGCGATTAACCAATCAGCGCATCGACCAATCAAAATAGCGTATTGATCTGTCGATTGGGATATAAGATTGAACGTGTTGATCTAATTCGATATAAAACCAAACACTGTACATACAGGAAAAACGTGTGAATGTGTTGTGTAAATCTATCAGGATAATTAAAATATTATTTAATGTTTATTCATTTTATTTCTCCGGGTTGTATTTTACATGTTTTAATTTTCCACGTAAAATTATACATGAACATTTACGTACGTCTTTTATTTTCTTTAGTTTTTTTTTTTTACAAGTATTTAAAGTCCGTTCGGGAAATAAATTGGGTAAATTCATCAGTCAATGCATAAAAATGGAATTTAATTGATAATTTTACTGACAAAAAAGGAGAAAAGAAACGTAGTTGGTCTTCGACAATTATTGTAAAATTTCATCCTCTCAAGATACTAACAGTTAAGGAATATGATTGGCCCAATATTTAAATATAAATCGATACAGGAGAAGAGAAAGATAGAATAATTGTAAACTCTCATCATTAGACTTGATTTTAATAATAAAGACTGATGACTTTTATTCAAATTTCTATGAGTCATCCTCCCAATACTGTACTCAAATTGTTTTCTATAAGCCTGCTGCATCTATTTTTTTTTCAATAAATATACATGTACAGGAAGATGTATATAAAGAACAAAAAAAACCTACAGTTTTCCAGACGCTCTGACCCTTCCTCGGGACAAAGAAAAAAGTTTAAAAGTCATATGAACAAAGGAAAAAGAGAAACCAAAAACAATTAGCAAAGCTATTATACTACTAAACATTATATATTAACATAGTAACATGTCGAATTGGAATTTATATAACTACATGTACTATAAAAGAGAGAAATTCGGTCTGCTACGTCTGGTTTATCGGGGTATACTCAGGTGAAGTGCGATTTACATCATTGAACTAATAAATTGCTAATTAATCACGACATTTAGTAAATCGTACGTTGTTCCATTCTCTCAAAATGGCGTAACTATGCTTGACAAAGAATAATCAGTCTGGAGAAATATAATATAGACATATAAATTATGATCTATTATAAATTTTAAAATGTTTGAGGAATAATTATAGGTAAAAATAATTAATAAAAGCGTAAGCGATACAAAGTTATGTGGGTTGTTCGAGAGTTTGTAACGCAAACTAACTGTAGAGTTTAGGGTGAAGTGACTTCAATCTTTGCATCCAGAAGGAAGATTTTCACATAAACGCATTTTTTGTCATGCCCAAGAATATTAAGAAGATCAATAATTTTGATGTAATTTTTAAATAATTTAGTGTAACAAGTAAATTGAGAAATCATAAATAAAATAATTAATTTCGATTTTTAAAGTGTGTGTGAAATAGGGGGCATATATTAATATATTCTTATCGGGTCGGGACAACAATCATTATTTGCCTATTTCTTTATTCTGATAAAAATCCTACTAGCTCCAAAATTCTGACCGTGAAAAAGATCAAATATACAGTGTATTTTTTTTTTGAAAATGTCCGGCAAATATTTATACGAACTCTTAATGTGTAACTACTAATTAATGAAATCTAAATACATGTAATTTATAGATGCGATATCATAATTTACGTGTTAAGCAAACATTTAAACTACGATTTAGCAAAACGTAAGGAATAACAAATTAACAAATTAATGTATTTTAAAACTATATAAAGCATGACTTTAAAAGGTATTTAGTTTACATTTCTTTCGTCCGTTTCACTTGTAAATCATTCGATACACTGAAAATTAATTCAACACTCTTTTCTTCCTCTTCTCTTTTGTTTTCTCGTTAAAACTTAAGAAAAATAAATGCCTTTATATAATCCGCTGTTAGATTAGTTTGAATTTCTCGAGATCGAATAATTAAGGAAATCAATTATTCATGTACATGTAAATCTATGTCGAATGATCAATGTTCTCCATTATATAACTGTTTACATGTTCAGTGTACATGTCCGCATGGCGGACTTCTAATATAAGTCTTATATATACTTATAATATACTTATAATATACATGTATTGTAACTTATAAGGAATATTTTCATCATTGTAATTCATTGTCAGTTCTTAACATTTGTAACCTTGACCTTGGAGAGGACTTATATAGGCCATGCCTGATGTCCAATCCAATTATGTAAGCTCACTTTACATAATAAAATATTGTGTAAATTAAATTAATGTCTGCATCGCCGCATACACAACAATGATCGATCCACAATACCATTACTGTATTGGATTATACAAGGGGCGGGGCTTATTGGCGGTGAGATTAAAGCGGGGTCCGCTTCACGCTTCAGTGCGTAAAGCGGTCCCAGGAAGCGAACACCGGGTTCGTTCTAGCGGGCCCAGAGCTGACCCCGAGCGAAAGCGGAGCGAACCCGGAGTGCACGTAAAGCGCACCCGGAGCGGTCCCAAAATTTCTGAAAGCGAACCCGAAGCGGGCCCCGAGCGAACCCGGGGTCCGCTCCGGGTTCGCTCTGGTGTTAGGCTGTGTCCGGTTGGTACTGCACTGTGCCTTTAAAAAAAATCTTTCTTATTCATCATTAGAAAGACAGTCCTACAGCATATGTCTGAGACTGTGTGAAACTTAATTAGGACTTCACAACTGGTGGCCATGAGGAGAGATGTGGTGGACATCAGTGATATGGTGATCAATCGAGTGAGAACAAGTGATGATGTCAGTTTGATGCAGAGTGGAATTGAGAAAGAAGGATTTAGACTGAAGAAATCATATATAGACTGTATATTATGGCCAAATAATCACCGTGTGATCTGGGAATTATCTCAGTCTCAGTATTACAACACACACAGAAAAACACGTGTACTGATCCTCTGTGACTGTTCTGATAGTCCACCAGGATTTACTCAGTTTTTCTTACTTTCACCAAGCAGTAACAGAAATGTCCATAGAGCTTGTGTTAGAATGAATAACAGAAATTGTATCTCCAGCTCAAAATATACAAAAATGATGTGCTCGGATGCCGATTTTCCTGACCTCAGTCCACATGGACTCTGTATCAGTGGAGTTTATTTTGGGGGTGAAGAATATGATTATGCCTACTGATTTGCTTGTGACTTTTGGCCTCCATCTGCCTCCTCATGGATAGACAGATGTCACTCATGGCCACAGCCTCATGCTGTTGATGAGATAGTTAAGAATGGATGTCACTTTGTAGCAATAGGACATACACTAGGACACCATGTACACAATGAATGAAGAATTTCTTTCTCTCTAGCAGAATATAAACTTGTGTGTGCTATGAATCATTGTCAATTCTTAACTTATGGCTTGCTAAAATTGTTCTTGACAGAAATAATTAACAATGATCTAGGTGATGGTGATAAATTACTTTGTTCCTATCACATGAAGACAGCTGTTTTCTGGATGATTCAACAAAATACATTACAACATCGGTGTCCACAAACTTTCCTAGAGTGTTTCTGGAAATGCTTCAAGCTCATTCTTAAGTGGGTGAATGAGGGGCCCCGGGTCTGTCCTAACTTTTTCATTCCTCAAAACAACATGTTTCTGAGTAAAGTCCATGGTGAAGCACGACATCGACTATTAATTAGACTGCATGAGTTGTATGAGAAAGGTTTAGCTTTCCTGCTACACAGTCCATCCATTAGGTCTTCTATTATAAGGGTCCTTCTCTACCCCCACCTCTCCATATGTACAGATGAAAATAATGTGAGATCTGAGATTAAGTTTGATAAAGATCTCTTTGAAGAGATACACGCATATGCCGAATTTTCCACTCCAAACCTAGAAACATGTATGAGGTCTCTACATACAATAGCGCAAATCACTTTTCCTTACACAATATCACTTCCCATTGTTACAGAAACTTACAGCTAATGTTCTTCAGGGAACTGCATTTATATTATACATGGAAACTTACACACGTAAAAACAAACTGAGGTATAGAGCGGACAAAATCTCCTGTCACATGCTGAAATTAGCAGCCAAGTTTGGTTTTGTTACTGACATGATGTACATAGCCATGTATTATTACAAGACACTTATATACAAGGAGACTTTGAATATTATAGAGATTATCAAGGTAAAGTTAACACAGCCTTGTGTGATTTTTAGGTTAAATGTAGATACAGAGATGTATACTGAGGCTCTAGGGGGACAGTCCTTTTCTACAAAGATGAGACAGGCTATAGCAATGAATATCCATCTTGGCCAACAAATGTATTACATCATTGAGTTAATACCAGAACAACATTCTGGTCTACAGAACAATAGATCAGATTTATTCATCCCACCATTTGTTCTGTTATATATGTTAGAGATCTTGTGCTACAATCATGTAGACACAATGAGAGTACAAACAGCTCTAGATGATCTACAGACCCTAGTTCACTATGATCAAGGACAGTTAATAAATTCATGTGGAAGAGACATATCCTGGCAGATTCTGGGGATCTGTCAACAGGTGACAGGGAACCTCCGGGCTGCTTTATACTCATACCAACAATCTCTCTGACAAATACTATTCCACAAAATACACACAGCTACAGAAGTGAGAATATAGTTTTCACTAACAAAGCTAAATTAGTGAAAGAAATCAAAGACTTTTGTAGAATTCCATTTGGTAGAATTTATAATGTGAATATTTCTTCTCTACAATAATTTCTAAATGACCATGCATTTAATTGAATTACAAGTCACAAATCATTTAAAAATAAAGAAGTTACGCA
Organism: Saccostrea cuccullata; assembly: GCF_032062105.1. Taxonomy (NCBI): domain Eukaryota; kingdom Metazoa; phylum Mollusca; class Bivalvia; order Ostreida; family Ostreidae; genus Saccostrea; species Saccostrea cuccullata. Next base: position 70,029 of record NW_026937336.1, on the reverse strand, counting down.
AACCTTTGTGTACAAATAGAAAATGGAATACACTTCCAGAAATCTGATTGTTACATTGTTATTTTTTCTATTTATATCCACTTAAATATAAACTCTAATATTACTGTTTTGTAAAATGCATTTTAATTGGCTAATACAATGGCTTTTTTGGTAGTAAAATGAACATTAACGAGAGTGAAAGCTTTTGTTTGTGACATCACAATAGAGGGATGTAAAACACTACACCCCTTGATGTATTTAATCTAGCAAACGTCAACAAAATAAGACGTAAACATCAAACAAATTGCATAAATTGCATAAGCATAGGAATGTCACCCTCTTCAACAATTTTGAAAGAAGCAATCTTGCTCATAATAAATGTTTTATTAACACCAAGGAGCAGATTTCAAAGCATGAATTCAATTTAAGTATATGCTTAGTGCCCCCTTCATGGTATCCCTGACCCAGGGACCTAGAATTTCAAAATTCCTGAAGAAACACTCTTGCTCATCATAACCAAATACATGTTTTAGGTAGTTCATCTGCTTAATACCCAGGAACAGAGGGGAGATTTTGAAAAAAAATTCATTTTCAATTTATAAAGCCCCGTCCTAACACCAGAACCCGACCCGGGGCCATGAAATTCACAGTTTTAGAAGACGCACCCTTTCTCATCATAATTATATAATCATTTTGTTTAATACCACGGAGCAGAGAGGATTTTCAAAGAATTGATGCATTTCACAATATAATCAATAGAGTCCTGCCCTAACACCAGAACCCCTCACCTTGGGGCCATAAAATTCACAATTTTGGAAGATGCATCCAGATCCTTATTTTTTACTACATCGTGTATACATTTAGTTTCTTGTTTAATCCCAATCGAAGAGAAGAAGTCTTTCAAAGAAATAATGCATTTTCAATGTATTTCTATATATAGGCCCACCATAGCACAAGAACCCTTGATCCTGGGGCCATGCATTTCAAAATTATGACAGTGCACCCAATGCTTATTACAATAATACTAACATTTTGACCCACCCCTTAAGCCCTGTGAAGAAAGAGGGGACGGGGACCATGAACTTCACTAATTTTGTTTTCTTTTATCTACAGATGTTTCATGCTAAAATTGGTGAAGCGGTTGCAGAGAGGAAGCTGATAATGTTCAAATGTTAACTCACAACGCACCACAACGTACTAGAGGCCCATGGGCCTTATAGGTCACCTGTGTATCATGTAACAATTTTGCAATAATTGAATGAAACATATGGAGATAACGAACAGTATTCAATCTCAAAAGTCCATAAAATAGGAGCAGAGTAAACACGGGCCTTCGAAATGTCCGAGGTAGGGTAAGGTGCCATGGAGGAGTGAGGATCCCATGTAGACGTGTCACAACCGCCATGTGTTCCTCGTAATGACCAGGAAATAACGGGAAAAATCTGTCGTCAAGTTAGTTTATAAGTAATGGACTAACGATTAGTATGAAAAACGTCAGTCAGTTGACTCAGTGATATATTGTATTTGCTGACAAATTCATTGTATCTGCAATAGAACTTACGAAATGATGACTTTAAACGAGACTGCTGATTGTTTTGTTTCATCAAGTTGTTTGTCAATAATTTACCTCGTTTTAGAAATTGTTCATATGTAGAGCATGTACTTGCTTATCGAATCAACTGAGATATATATATACTCCGTACGCAGGTGATGGCGGTATATTGCTGCATAAATAATGGAAGTTGACAATAGAAAAGTTAGTCATCACGTTTATCATACATCTTGCTTTGCAGCACTGTTAAGGCTGAATATGAGAAATCAACGAAAAATAGAAGAGCAAAAACGGGAATTGTTTTTAATACTGAATTTATTTTTATTCAGCTTATTATTACAGAACTTAAATACGTATGGAAATGGCATAGTATAACCCACTCTGTACTGGATGAAGTTTGGTCTTATCGATGGAAGTCACGTGATAACTGCATAGTACGTGTACTGAATGTAGGTCATTTACAAAGAAGACGGTACAGTTTGAGCTTTATTGTGCCCTAAAAATTCAATGTTTTTAAAAAGTTATAAAATTGGCTTAAACAATAGTTGAGTAGATGAATATGATAAATCATAAAAGAATATGGCATGAAGAAGGGCCATTCTTGAAATATGATGTCATTAATTTGGTATATTTTTAAGTTTTATGCAGAAAAGCTTCAAAATTACTCGTTTTTCCGCTAATTTTCCTTTAGAAAATAGTGTCTGCCACCGTCGCCCGCTTTAATTTTTGGATATATTGTGCAAACTGCTATGAAAAATCACATATCTCAAAATCTTTCCGGGCGACGTGGCAGAGTATGTTTTCTGAAAGAAAATTCCACTGAAAATTGATGTCTTTTGCCACTTTTAAAGAAAATACGGGAAAATGCACAATTTAATAACGTCACAATTAGTATTTAGGAGGTCATATGAGAAAAACCATTTGCGTATTCTTACTGTAGAGAATTCCTACGATTCAGAAAGAATGAATTTAAATTTCTTATATCACTTTTAAATATAAAGGGCATAATTTGTAATGAAACTGTACCTTCTTCTTTCAAAATCACAAGGGCATACCCTATTTGAAATTGAAAAATTCAAACTATTAATTTCTTCTGTATATTTTGTACTTTGCGGAAAGTTCTGCTGATTTGATAGGAATTCTCGTTTTGGTAGTTAAAATTTCAAGTAAATAGGTCAATGTCGAAATATAATTAACTTTAACCAAATATTTTGTGTTCTTATATAGTCATGCTCTCGATTTAAAGAAAGCTGCAGCACTTTTCAAGTTAAAGAACATATCCTTTTTTCATAATGAAAAAATGGTTAAGATCTATTTAGTGTATGTCTATGGGAAAGAAGGATTTAATGAGGCACCTCGATGTAAAATATACGTAACCTGTTCATAAAAACACAACAAAATTATTTATATACATTCTCTCCATAGTTAGTGAATAATCGCCCTAAACAAAAGTTATACATTGGTATTAAAAGCCTATTTAAAACCTGTAAATAATATTCTGTGTTATAAAAAAAAACACATTTTCTTTGCTGCCTCTCACAGTATATATTTTACCAAAATGACATCATGATTGACAAGTCCATCGATATCAGTGATTTGTTTATAACCAGCTGTATAGGATTTGACCAGCAACTTTTAAATGCATTGATATAAGTTTTATTGTTGTTTATAATGCTAAAACAGTATAAAGAACTATATGTGGTATATTGCATATATTTGCCCCCACAAAAGTCAAATTTTGAAAACTTCCTGAAATGTGCTGAATTCAATAAATTGTATGAAAAATATATATTAACAGAAAATATTATAGTGTCAAAGTAGTGTATTCACAATTTTTGTTTTTATGACGTCACAAACTGTTCCGATTTTATATCCTTTTTCAAAAAGAGGACAAAATGGACAAAATTTCAACATATGTAGCTTTAAAATTTATAGAGCGCAAGTGTGTTCAGGAACAATATTGACATATTTCATTGATATTATCATTCTACACATTATATTAAAATATTGATCCTGAACACACGTGCGCTCGGTGTCTTTTACTCAAAATATCGACGAAATATGTACATTTTTCTGTAAAATTCATAAAAAGCTGAAATTTACGTCATGTTTGTGACGTCATTACGTATACAAAAGTAAGAATAACTAGAGCAAGGCTCGTTGTAATGCAACGAGTAGGTCTTCTGTCATGTTTGACCGGAAGTAGCTTTCTTTTTAACAAAAATAAGAACTAACGCCCAAAAATGCTTTGAATCCTCTACAGATATGTTTATTAATGCAAAAATAAGCAACTTTTTGCTACTTCCGTTTGACCAGAAGTAACGATGACGGACAGAAAATTTATTTTTATGCTCCTAGAGACATATGTTACCCAAAAACTTGTCAAGAACGGCAAAAATACGCGTTTTTCGATTACTTCCGGTTTGGGCGGAAGTGACGATGCTGGATGTATTTTGACAACTCCATTAGATTGAACTTGACATTTTGAACACCTTTGTTTCTTTAACATGCTACAAATTCTCAATACTTCTCAAATTCTCAATACTTTTTGAGATATTATGGAAAAACTTTCGGCCCCTCTAGGCCCTTAATTAAAGGGGCCAGCAATTTTTTCGAGATATCATTTGAATGATCATGTAATTCTACACTTCTTTTGTTTTATATGTTTTAACAAAATATTTCTAGGTAAAAAAAAAAATATCGAAGAAAAGGTGTCAGAAATTTTGAAATTCGCGATAGGACTATTTTCGGGCCATAGCGAGCAATCGGCAATCCTCGGCTGACTCCGCTCCGCTCCATTCAAACCTCGGATGTGATTAGTGGAGGAATACGCAACAGATCCTTACATTTCTCCACAAGAAACTGCCTTATCACCCATTTCATATTTCGCTCAGCATAACGTTCTTCGAAAATATTTCTTAATTTATGCAAGTCTTTATCGTAAACAGGTTTTTATTATATCCTCATGATAACAGGCTTTGAAAGCAAGAAAAAAACTGTTCAGTGTGCCACAAAATAACTCCGATTTCAAATGTATGACATTTGAAAGAAATATAAATAAGATCACATGAGTGAATCAGCAAGATGGTAGATCACCGATGACGTCCGAGGTTATGTGCGAGGTACGAGTCATCCGAGGAACTCCGAGTGTATAGCGAGCGTCGGCGCTTCGTACTTCCGGTGGTTGAGGTATACCAAATACACAATCGAAAGGTTGCTCTATCAGCACTAAAATTTTCATGCTTCTGTATTAAGCGATTTTTGAGAAAACTGCCGGACAAAATGACCCTCTCAAAATCACGAAATTGCCGAAAAACTCCGAATCGAAAGTGACGTCATCAAACTTAAAAAAGTCATTTCAAAAAGCAACAAATAAATAAATATTAAATGTTACCTTTAATAACACTTTTATTTTTAATCAAATGGTCCCCCTTTTTCATTATTTCATTTATTTATTTCTTATTTATTTATTATTTTTTTAGTTTTGGATTTTACCTTGAGAACTGATAATTTGATTTTTTGTTTTAAAGAATAAATGCATATAGTAAATAATTGTTTGATTCATGGTTTATGTTGCATATTTCAGTACCTTGTTGCGATGATTTCATTTAAGTATCTCGTCAGAATTTTAAGAAATGTGTCAAAGAAATGAAAAGCCCATAAAATGAAAATTCACATAAAATAATCTCTATGAAGTAAGACCACCACTCGCTCTAATTACTGCACGATATCCTTAACTGTTAGATACCAAGTACCCCTGAATAGGAGATTGACCCTCTCCTGCAACACCTACTGCCTAGACTTTTCAAAACCGTTGAAATTGTTGGAAGGGGGGAGGTCTTTGACATCCCTTATAAAAATAACAAATATGTTCAATGGGATTCATATCCGGGGATTTGGCAGTGCATCATTACACATATGCCTTTTAGTCAATATTTTTCTCGTTTAGTTCGTAACGTAGACCTAAAGTAGATCTACTTTACTTTGAAATGATATTAGACTTCCACGAGCATCGGTTTCTTATCATTTTCATACGATTGAAATTGATTGTTTTTATGTTTCTAAAATTGTTTAAGGATACACCAAAGGTTTCCAAAGAGCAAAATTTAATTTGCTTGTAATTCTTTCATTAACAAAGATAACATATTAAAAGTATATATCATTTGAAAGCTTGTTAAATTGACTATTCAATGATTTTCATTAAAAATTTCAATTTTACTTTATTAAAAAATTATTCATATTTTAATGTAAATATTAGTGCATTTATATTTTATATATCAAGTTTTTTGTATTCCACCTCTCAAAGTCAAAATTTTGCTTCAATGTAGAGGAAAGATTGAACTTTAAAACTGTATCTCAGATTTTTGATAAATTTTTCTATTCAAAAGTTATATCCATTTGTCTTTCAATTTTACCAATTTATTAGCCCAATTCTTCATTCTCCCCAATAATTCGAGAACAGAGCAAGATATCAAAAATCTGAGATACGGTTTTGTGAACACACATTTGAGACACATTCTGGCCAGTTTTCAGAGAAATTGGTCAATAAATAAGGGAGCTGAATCCTTTGAAATAATACCACCAACTGCCTGATCTTACTTTACAGTAGAGGGCAAAAACCAATTACACAACAAAGTCTGCCAAAGCTAGAAATATATGACACCTTGGAGATTCAGCCTTGGATACCTGTCACTTATCCATATTTCCTATGCATATTCACAAGAATGGGAGGTTCTATTCTTTATTTAGGTGCTTTTAATGAAGTAAAATAAGTTAAATTCTGAATCAGAAGGATTTTCCGGCAAAATGGCAAGAGCTAGGCTCCACCTCCTATTTTATGGTCATTAGTGACCTGTTAGATCTCTTTCCCTAAATCTGGGGCCCCTGTAGTTTAATTACTGATAACCTCTGTGTGTCTAGTGAAGAATACCCCAAGTGGTCACAGTGATTTATTGTTCCTTTCAGAAGCAGGCAGTTACAGACCAAATCAGAAGCTTTAATAACGGCACATTCACACGTGTTAGTGTTTATGTTTGATTATTGTTAAATAATTAGAAAACCATTTAATAATCAGCATAAATTTTTCATGCATTATAAAGCAGTAATAAGCATTGTTTTCTTAGCCAAAAATCTCAAAATTGACAAAAATCTTGAAAAAAGCCTTTGGTGTATCCTTAAGGACAATTTAACACTCTTTTAACCTGGCGTGACGAAAAATCGTGCATATGCATGATGTATGTGATGATCTGTGTTGTTTTTTGTGTGTATATGTCTGTTGTCATGCATTAAACAATGAGATCTTAACTGTGTTTTTTGTGCATATAGTCATTTATGTACTTAATATATACAGTAAAACACGGTTATATCGAAGTCCTAGGGACCTGTGAATTTAATTCGCTATATCCGTAATTCGTTATATCCGTATAACGAATTCGTATAACCATATATAGCGAATTCGCAATATGCATGTTTTCCTTCAAGTGTTACTATCAAATATGTTAGGGAAGCAAATATTACAAAACATACCTTCGATAACTAAGGTTTTATTATGAATTGAATTTTATATACAAATGCTGAGAGAAAATAAAGTCAGTTTAATTATTCAAATTTCGAAATCTTTGAAAGTTCGTTATAAAAGATGTAAAATTCATTATATTTAACCTCAACGGGACTCAAAATCAGTTCGCTATATCCGTTAATTCGTTATATCAGAGTTCGTTAAAACCGTTAAATTTTACAAAGATTTGTTAATAATTTTGCCGGGGACCCAGAAAAACTTCGTTATATCCGTGAATTCGCTATATCCGTGTTCGTACTAAACGTGTTTTACTGTATGCAGTACTTATGTCGGTCAAAAGCTGTACTGAGCTTATGCTACTTGTTGTAAAAATTGTTGTAAAATTTTCTGATTCTGATTGAAAACCGAATTTGCCTCAGACAAAGATACATATCACTTCCGATTTCGTTAATTTTTCTTTCTAAAGCTGACAAATTGTGATAAATTGGCGATAAAAATAACGCACAGCCTATAGAAAAACGTGTTTAAATGGGTTTTGATATTAGTGGTTTATTTTTAAAAGTAATATAAAAAACAATTAAAACTAAAATGAAAGAAATTGAAGTAAAACGTATATATTGAGAAGCTGACGATCTCCTCAATTGAAAGTATATGATTGTGGTGAAAAACTACTTTTATTTTATAATGAAATGAATATCAGCAAAACACATAATACACGAACCAAGAATGAGTGTGCATTTCACTCAGATTTCAAATATATTAACAGAACAAGAATTAAATGATGTACAGATACTGAAAGAACTAAATCTCTTAAATCCATGAAAAGGAAGAAGGATATGGAGATAACGAACAGCATACAATCTCAAAGTCCATAAAACAATACAAAATAAGAGCAGAGAAAACACGGACCCCCGAAACATCAGAGGTGAGATCTAGTGCCATGAACAGAAATAAAACTTACTGAACAAAAGTTCCAGCTTAAGTCCTTGTGTAAATAGCTTGAAAAACACATTAAATATGTTTTCATTGGAAATGCAATTAAAAATACTCAATAGAAATAAAAGTATAATAATACAGTGTACATTTTAAAGGCAGAGATTTTAAGCACCGCCTTCAAAAATACCTGGTCTGGGTCAAGTGCATGAAGGTTCATCATTGGATGCTGGAGCTGGATTGACATTTACTTAAGATGTTTACCAAACATGGTATAGAGATTTTGTTTAACAATGGACATTTTTAGCTTGATAATATGAATTAAATTACCTTTAGTATTTCAAAGAGTTATGATATGATATACATATTTTTTTTGATTTAAACTTTGGTACATATTTTTCTTTGGAATGAAGGTTTATCCTAATCTTAATAAGGCTTTGTCACTTTGAAACATGCTAAAATGATTTCCTTGTAAATGAAAATGGAAACAAGTTGGAAACATTTATAAATATTTTATAGTTTAAATGCTTCATACAGTGCTGCTCTAAACTTAAACAATAACATTTCCACTTATGTTTTACCGTTAAGTATATTAAAATTAATACCGAAATTACTTTTTTATGAAATGTATTTAAGGACGTTTGATCCTGATATTTTGAGCCTATTTCGCGCAGATCCTTTACTCATTAAATTAATCATCATTTTTAGGCTCTAACAATAAAACTGAATTCTATAATGCAAATTTAACTTTAAACAAGGAAAAAAAAACGCGATTAAATTCCATTCAAGTAGAATTAAGATAGGGACTTTATTTTGTGGCGGAAGGTTTTTTAGACGAAAATGATCAGTTTTTCTTCCATTTGAACTATAACAGTGCTGTTAATTTTGGATGTCTTTTTTTCCATGCTGGTTGCACACAAAGCTGTTTTTTGCAGTGAAATATGTTATGCTGGTTCTGAACTATCTATTAAATTATTTCTTATGCATTCTATCAACAAAGTGTGACAAACATAGTAAATATTTTCTGAAAATCCGGGAAAATACTGAGCCAATTTTAACGTAAAATTCACACTTTTTTAGTAATATCTGAAAATGGGCATCATATACCCCCACTTTTGATTTTCTTTTCTAAATATTGAAGATGACCCTTGACCTATTTGCTTAAAATCAGAGAAAGTTTAAGACTTTAAAATAATTTTCTTGCTTATTATATTTTCAATGCTTGAAAAATAACATTTTATTAGTGCTGAAAGGTCAAATAATTGATAATGCGGAGCAATTTGAAGCTTTTTCTTAGTCACAATTGTCTTTTTTTAAACAGACTTAAGATTTCTTTTTGTTTCATGCTTTAATTGGATAAAAATATTTGAGGGAAAACGTCAAAGATGTAATGTTTAATTCAGACACAAATTTCAATGCAGAAAGGTCATATTCACTGTACTGTAGCGCTAAAAGAAGCATATTGACCCGCATTTTTTTATTGAAATTTTAATTAAGCTATGTATGTAGAAACAAAAAAAAGTTTAAGACTTAAAATATCAGGATCAAACGTCGTTAACACAACTCTCTTTTCATTTAATAGATGGGATCCTAGGCATGAAGTCTAATTTGGTTGTTATTTTACCCTTTCATCTAAAATAATCTTTGTTTTAATACTTGAGTTTATAGTATAATATTAGACTAATTCTTTATGACATATGTTTATTCACCAATCAAGGGCCCACGGGGGGCATGAACAAATTATTTCAATATGATAACATTGATTACAATGCTATATTATAGGTGTAATATTTAACATGACTAGTGATTAGGTTTGACATTGAGAAGTGCATCGCCATACTGGATCAAAAGCATAGAAAACCATAGGATGATAAAAAAAAACACAATTAAATAAAAATGATAGATATAATGTAATTAAAAAACAAAAATTCTTATAGTAATGGCAGTATATATATATATATATATATATATAGAAAATGCAGACTCGTGTTACGTAAATATTATATCATATTATTCTTTAAAAAAAACACAATGATGAATAATACTACGAGGGACGTTCAAAAATTACGCGGACTTGTTGCACAAAAGAAATATTTGACGACATAATCGGGCAAAATTTCACAAATAAAATTAAAAAAAATCTTTACTTATATGGTTTTCAAAATTTTATATAAAAATGTTGTAAATTGGTATTAATTTTGAGTGATTTTTCAGGACATACCATTAAGTCACGGCACAGCAAAATCTTCGACGTCACAAGCATTATAAAAGATATGTGATTGAGCTTTCATTTTCTCAACATTTTCCCTTGAGTACCTGTATAGTTTGAGTTACCTTATCTACTCAACATCAAAACACCATTTCTTGTCAAGCTTAAAATCTATTAAACAAGTAAAGAATATTCTTTTTTTTGTTTTCAAACTAAAAACTAGATGCTGTCATGAGACAGTAATACCCGCACTAAGGTGTTTGCCTCTAAATGCACACTCCTCTAAAATTGGGCTTTACGAAGGAAAAAGTCAATATAATTCAATAATTTACATAATAGGGCCTCCATGTATTCATCAAATTGAGCATAATATTCTCAAGTGAACATGTGACCCATGGGCCTCGATCTTATAGGTACATGTATTTCATATTCGTAATTCATTACCAGTCTGAAATTAAACAACGTAAATTAGGTTTGAAACAAGGGGGGGGGGGGGGGGGGGGGTTATAAATTTTTGGCCCATAAGTTGAACTTTATAAATCTATTTTCTCAAATAGATCAACAACAAATATTATTCAAATTAGTATAAAGCGTTTTTGATGATTTTTTTTTCAAAATGTACAAACTTTTTTATATTTGATTAGGCAGAAACACCTTGAAAGCTGCCATATATATACCATGTATAACCCAATCAATTTAGTCAACCCCCACCCTCTCCCATCAACACACACAAACACACCCTATTTTCCTGCTTTTGGAAATAGGCCTAGATGGCAAAGTTAAGATAAAACATCTTTTGTAAATAATAATTTTAAATTTGTTTTTATACTGTAAATGTATCTGAAGACCTGCATCACATTGGGCTTGCGTCACGTACCTCACTTAAGTACTAGTTTTACCATTATCATTTTTAGATAACACTGCACGTGCAGTACTAGGCCTAGTGTTGTGTACACATCATTGCATGTATGTCAGTAGGAATTATTTTGTGTTTTAATTGGATTATATTTCATGAAGTTGGAGCTATGGCAGTCGGTAAGTACACGTTTTTGGTATAGATTTGGGTAAAATAGTCTGAAATGCAACTGCTTAGGTTAAAGTTTAAAGGATCAAAGGTCATCCGATGCTGCAATAAGACGAATTTCACATTCTAAAGAGTTATCGCCCGTTATCGACGTACAAGATACAGAATATTTTTTTTCTGGGAGGGAGGGGAGATTTCCAGACCAGAATTTCCTGAGAAGCAAATAAAAGGAGAAGTTATGGTGGTGTCTGTTTTCTAGGGTGGAGGGCATCCAAAGTCTTTTTTATATTATAGTCCTGCAATTTTTTTTTTTTTTGGGGGGGGGGGGGGGTGAGATCTCGAGATACACTTCCAGTCCCTGTAAACAGTAATGGCAAATGATCATGTGACTCCTAAATAGTAGGAAACTTTTTCCATTTGACCATATAAAAATTTTTGCATTTTTTGTGTTATTATGTTATGTAAATTTAATGGTATAAAGGTTTTGAACCCCCTGGAGGTCATCCCCACTCTCCTAATGATTCTAACTGGAAATGTTCGCAATATGACTGCATTAAATTAAATAAAAGTGCATCAATGATTAAGATTGCTTGACATTTCATTCATCAACCTATCCTCCTAGAAGTAGGAGTGAAAATCATTCAAAGAAATGGACCACATTAAAGTATTTGTATATAGGCTATTAACATATTTTTTTAAAAATGTAAAACAAGCAGTAGTTTGCATACATGTCATGAATAAACAAGGGCCTGAGATGGGGTGAGGGGAAGGATCGAGTTCCTGTCTCTTTACGTCTTAATGGTTGAAAACTCCTAAAATGAATGTTGACCTCAAATCTGACTTGTCCTCATTATTTTTCAAGTTAAGGTGTCTCCATTTGAGTGAAAAATTCCTGAGAGGGATGTTTACAACAAACAAACAATTAAATGACATAAAAACACAATATTGATTTGCGTTAAGAAATATGCAGGGGATTTTTTCCATCATAAATCTTCTTCTCAAGAACAGCAAGGGAATTATTGTCCCCCGTTTTTGGGGAAAGGGAGGGAACATTAAATCTTATTTGTCTGTCAGTCTGGCCATCTTTGACAGTATGTGCATCTGTCACAATAAATTTAACCTTGATCATAACTTTTGAATAATATGAGATAGGGCTTTCATATTTCACATGTACATTACCACAAAACTTTCTAAATGTACTATGATTTTTTAACCCAAGTGAGACCTTGACCTTAAAATTTTACCTACTTTCCAAAAAATAACATTTTAAATTAACCATTTTGAAAGAGAAAAGATATGGCATTTAGATTATAC
>NW_026937336.1:0-52500 GCF_032062105.1 Saccostrea cuccullata | reverse complement strand
TTTAAAAATTCTTTATGATATTCAGGGATTATTATCTGGAATGAGTTACCAATTAATATCAGAAATTCTCAATCCCCTGCAATATTTAAAAGAAGTGTTGAAAATTTTCTACTTATAAAACGCAATGATTCTGTGTGATTTTTTTTCTTTCTCTCTATACTGAAATGCTGATGTTTTTATTTGTTTGTAACATACTGATTGATTTTTTATTGTCTCATAATTGTAATTTTATTTATTGTATATATGGATTGTATATGTGCTTTTAAAGAAGGCCCCGAGGAAGACTAGTGTTCGAACTAATTAGGTTACCTTCTCTAAATAAAGTATTATTATCATTATTATTATTATATGTAAATAAATGATTTGCTTCATATGATTCACATATGGTGCCATTTTTTTATGATTCTCAAATGAAAAACCAATCATTAGAGAATCAAATGATACTCATATGCGGATCAAATGTGGCTAAGTTGCCTGTGTAGCCTATGTAAAATTTCTATAATTCATTGTCTTGTATGAGTATGAGAGAAAAATATGAATATATTTTTTTAAAAGCACAAATTCTTGCAGGTAGTGTGTAGTGTATTTGATGAACATGGTGTTAATCTATGAAAGTTAGCTATTCACACAAGAGTAATAGATTTAATGTACATGTAATTTTTTTTCAAAAGTCCATTGCCTAATTTTGTAGATCTTGACCAATCTCAACTCATCACATTATGGTTGTGGTATGTTGTAAAGGAAACCATTATAGTTTTCAGTAGAAATCCCACAACATTTTGTTTAGATTTTCACTGTGTTACATTCCAGTGTACATATATAATCATATCAAAGACTTATCTTTTCTATATCATGTCTGGGGTAGTGCAAGATATTTTTCGTAGTTAAAGTCATAATAATTTTTCTATTCAGTATTTTTTTTTAATTAAGATTTTTTTTTTACTTTCACACAAACTACACCAATACAAACAAAGGTATGTGTAAATCAATGTAGGAGGCAGTTTTGATTTAAAGCCAAAAAAGAGGTAATTGAAAACTAGTGTGAAAGAGAGAGGGTAGATAAGTGAGAGAGAGAGAGAAAGAGGGAGTGAACGAGAGAGAGAGAGAGAATGAGGTACACAAACTTTATATAATAATTTACAGTGAGAAACTTTTTAAAAGTTTTTCAACTATTTCCTGCCAGTGGCTTTCAAATTCATCATATTGAAAATTTTAACAAAACAAGACAATCAGCAGTCTCGTTTAAAGTTATCATTTCGTAAGTTCTATTGCAGATACAGTGACCTTGTCAGCAAATACAATTTATCATTGAGTCAAAAATACTAATTGTTAGTCAATTATTTATAACCTGACTTGACGACAGATTTTCCCGTTATTTCCCGATAATTAAAAAGAGCACACGGCGGGTGTGACCGGTCTGCATGGAATTCTCAGTCCTCTATGGCACCTTATCCTACCTCTGATGTTTCGGAGGTCCGAGTTTGCTCTGCACTTATTTTGTATTGTTTATGGACTTTTTATCTAGAATACTGTTCGTTATCTCCATATGTTTCATTCAAATATTGGAAAGTTGATACACGATACACAGGTGACCTATAAGGCCAATGGGCCTCTGGTACGTTGTGTTGCGTTGTGCGTTAAGATTTGAACATTTTCAGTTTCCTCTCTGCACCTGCGTAACCAATTTTGTCATTAAACATCTGTAAATAAAAGGAAACAAAATTAGTGAAGTTCATGGTTCCTGCACCCTCCCCTTTCATAGGGCCCAAGGGTTGAGTCAAAATTTTAGTATTGTAATAAGCATTGGGTCCTCTATCAAAATTTTGAAATTTCATGGCCCCAGGACCAGGGGTTCTAATGCTAGGGTGGGCCTATATATAGAAAATACAATGAAAATGCATTATTTTTTTGAAAGTCTTCTTCTCTGCGATTGGAAATTAAACAAGAAATTTAATGATACATGATGTAGAAATAATTAGGACCCCGGTGCATCTTCCAAAATTGTAAATGTTATAGCCCCAAGGTCAGGGGTTCTGATGTTAGGGCAGGACTGTATTGCTTATATTGTGAAATGCATCAATTCTTTGAAAATCTTTTTTGCTCCGTGGTATTAACCAAAATAATTATATACTTATGATGAGAAAGGGTGCGTCTTCTAAAATTGTGAATTTCATGGCCCCAGGGTCGGGTTCTGGTGTTTGGAATGGGCTTTATAAATTATGTTATGAAAATGAATAAATTCTTTACAAATCTCCTCCTCTCCTCCTTGGTATTAATCAGATGAACTACCTAAAACATGTATATGTTTATGATGAGCAAGGGTGTTTCTGTCGGAATTTTAAAATTTTATACCCCTGGGTCAGGTATACAATACAGGGGGCACTAAGCATATACTGAAATTGAATTCATGCTTTGAAATCTGCGCCTTGCTGTTAATAAAACATTTAAAATGAGCAAGATTGCTTCTTTTAAAATTGTGGAAGAGGGTGACATTCTTATTCTTATGCAATTGATGCATTTTGTGTGATGTTTACGTCTAATTTTGTTGACGTTTTTTATATTAAATACATCAAGGGGTGTAGTGTTTTACATCCCTCTATTGTGATGTCACAAACAAAGCTTTCCGTCTCGTTAATGTTCGTTTTACAACCTAAAACACCATTGTTTTAACCAATTAAACTCATTTTACAAAACAGTAACATTAGACTATATTTAAGTGGATATAAATAAAAAAATAACAATGTAACACTCAGATTTCTGGAAGTGTATTTCACCTTCTATTTGTAAACAAAGGTTTGCGTATCATCTTTATTTAAAATGATTTGTGACTTTTAAATCAATTAAATATTGTAGAAAAGAAATATTTACATTATTAATTCTACCACATGAAATTCTACAAAAGACTTTCTTTTCTTTCACTAATTTAGATATATTGGTGAAAACTTCTCTGTAATCTCATTTCTGTAGCTCTGTGTATGCTGTTGAATGGTGCTTATCTGAGAGATTGTTGGTGTGAGTATAAAACAGCCCGGAGGTTCCCTGTCACCTGTTGACAGATCCCCAGAATCTGCCAGGATATATATCTTCCATATAAATTTATAAACTGTCCTTGATCATAGTTAACTAGGGTCTGTAGATAATCTAGAGCTGTTTGTACTCTCGTTGTGTCAACTTGTCTGTAGCACAAGATCTCTAGCATATATAACAGAACAAATGTGGGATGCATAATAAAGATCAATTGTTCTGTAGACCAGACTGTTGTTCTCGTATTAACTCATTGATGTAATACATTTCTTGGCTAAGTTTGATATTCATTGCTACAGCCTGTCTCATCTTTGTAGACCAGGAATGTCCCCCTACAGCCTCAGTATACATCTCTGTATCTACATTTGACCTAAAAATCACACAAGGCTGTGTTAACTTTACCTTGATAATCTCTATAATATTCAAAGTCTCCTTTTATCTAAGTGTGTTGTAATAATACATGGCTATGTACATCATGTCAGTAATACAACCATACTTGGCTGCTAATTTCAGCATATAACAGGAGATTTTGTCCGCTCTATACCTCAGTTTGTTTTTACGTGAGTAAGTTTCCATATACAATATAAAAGAAGTTCCTTGAAAAACATTAGCTGTAAGTTTCTGTAACAATGGGAAGTGATATTGTGTAAGGAAAAGTGAACCTATGATTTGTGCTATTGTATGTAGAGACCTTATACATGTTTCTAGGTTTGGAGTGGAAATTACGGCATATGCGTGTATCTCGTCAAAGAGATTTTTATCGAACTTAATATCAGATATCATAATATTTTCATCTGTACAGATGGAGAGATGGGGGTAGAGAAGGCCCTTTATTATAGAAGACCTAATGGATGGACTGTGTAGCAGGAAAGCTAAACCCTTCTCATATAACTCATGCAGTCTTATAAATAGTCGATGTTGTGCTTCACCATGGACTTTACCCAGAAACATGTTATTTTGGGGAATGAAGAAGTTAGGACAGACCCCCTCATACACCCACTTAAGAATGAGCTTGAACTTAAGAATGAGCTTGAAGCATTTCCAGAAACACTCTAGGAGAGTTTGTGGACACCAATGTTGTAATGTATTTTGTTGAATTATCCAGAAAACTGCTGTTTTCATATGATAGGAACACAGTAATTTATCACCATCCATCACCTAGTTCATTGTTAATTAATTCTGTCAAGAACAATTTAAGTAAGCCGTAAGTTAAGAATTGACAATGATTCATAGCACACAGAAGTTTGTGTTCTGCAAGAGAGAAAGAAATTCTCCATTCATTGTGCACATGGTGTCCAAGTGTATGTCCTATTACTACAAAGTGACATCCATTCTTTACCATCTCATCATCAGCATGAGGCTGTGGCCATGAGTGACATCTGTCTATCCATGAGGAGGCAGATGGAGGCCAAAAGTCACAAGCAAAACAGTAGGCATAATCATATTCTTTATCCCCAAAATACACTCCACTGATACAGGGTCCATGTGGACTGGGGTCAGGAAAATCGGCAACCGAGCATAGAATCTATGTGTATTTTGAGCTGGAGATATAATTCCTGTTATTCATTCTAACACATGCACTCTGGACATTTCTGTAACTGCTTGGTGACAGTAAGTATAACAAAGTAAATCCTGGTGGACTATCAGAAGAGTCACAGAGGATCAGTGTTTGTCTGTGTGTGTTGTAATACTGAGACTGAGATAATTCCCAGATCACACGGTGATTATTTGGCCACAACATACAGTCTATATCTGATTTCTCAAGTCTAAATCATTCTTTTTCACTTCCGCTTTTCACAAAACTGACATCATCACTTGTTCTCACTTGATTGATCACCATATCACTGATGTCTACCACATCTCTCCTCATGGCCACCAGTTGTGAAGTCCCAAGTTTGTCACACAGTCCCATGAACACTGACTCAGACATATGCTGTAGGGCTGTCTTTCTAATGATGTATAAGAAAGATTTTTTATGTTCTGATATATACATGTATGTGACACCGGTATACACCATATATAAATGTCATTTTAGTAAATCATTCGATAGCAGTGGCGTATGTTCTTTTCTGCGTATGTGTAGACTAGTGTGAAGTCAAAGAATTAACCTGAGGTGGAAAGTGAAGTCAGAGAATTAACCTGAGGTGGAAAGTGATGTCAGAGAATTAGCCTTAGGTGGAAAGTGTGGGTAAACAAGGAGCTTCCTTTCGATGGGTATTTTGTGGGGGGGGGGGGGTTTCAAAGGGAGCATTTGTACAAACTCAGATATCTAAAATTTTAATTTGACCAGTTCCTCAAA
The DNA here is from genome assembly GCF_032062105.1 of Saccostrea cuccullata. Classification (NCBI taxonomy): domain Eukaryota; kingdom Metazoa; phylum Mollusca; class Bivalvia; order Ostreida; family Ostreidae; genus Saccostrea; species Saccostrea cuccullata. Next base: position 47,177 of record NW_026937336.1, on the reverse strand, counting down.
TATGGGTTTTGTATTTCTTGGTATAACCTTAAAAAGTATGCATTTTTATGTCATTCTCTTGTGATTTCTACATTGTTTTTTAAAATGTCTTTAATATACGAGTATATCAAACATTCTGATATAGGCCATACATTCAGATGATTACCCATATAGATTATATATTCAGAATTATCACCCTATGATATTGTATCCAAATGCCTAGTAAGGTTCCCTTTTTTGCGAGGAAACTTGTTTAAGTATTTAGATATCAAAAACAAATTCTTGGGGAAAATATATCTTTTTGGAACGCGTCGTCTGGCATTTAAGTGAAATATGCCTATGCTCCTAATTTCACATTTTTTTTTAAAAAAATTCCAAACACTTATTTTCATCAATAACAATAGCATTAGATTCAAAAATGGAAAAAAAAAAGTTTGAAGCATGAGGCGTTGCTTACTTTTTCAGAAATGAATATTATGCCTAATCATGATGTGAATAAATTTTGATTAGAAATTTCCAAAAAAAAAACTTATCTCAAAATAAAATTAAAAATATAAGGTTAAAATGAAAATAATGTCATACTTATTTATTTCTGATCAGAAAACATAATGAAAGATTGTATATTGCTTAACGTCCCTCTCGAGAATTTTTCACTCATATGGAGACGTCACCGTATGCCGGTGAAGGGCTTCAAATTTTGACCTTTACTCGGCACTCAGGGCCATTGAGCAGTGAGGGATCTTTATCGTGCCAGCGCCTGCCGCTAACACGGGGCCTCGGTTTTTAAGGTCTCATCCGAAGGACCCGCACCTTTCACTTCAAAGTGCCGAGCGCATGGCGAAGGAACAGTTGCTACCCATTTTAACGACTAGGTCGGTCGCGGCCGAGATGCGAACTCACGACCTCCCGATCACGGAAAACATAATGAAGTATTGCTTTTTAAATCAGAATTAAAGCAGAATATCACATTTTTCTGTGCTTTTAAAATAATATGCATCCATTAACAAGTTACATATATCTTTCTATTATCGTTCTTGAAAATACTTTTAGTTAAACAAAATATTAACTTAATGTTTATAAACATATCTGAATCTGAAATTTCTGAAACAATTAAAAGACATATCATAGGAGATAAGAAATATCAAAATTTCACAGTTTAAAAACCTAAGTATAAATATTTTACTTAAACTATAACAGATAATTAATGAAAATATTGGCAATAAAACCTAGAATTCAATATATTTACTTTGTTTACATTTGTTTGAGTTGACTATAAATATGGTCCTCAATAAAAAAAATTCATGTACATTCTGACAAGACAATCCATTGTATTTCAAGGAAAGTTATCTCACTCATCAGAGGGATATTAAACCTTAACAAAACTGAGAACCCTTAACGTATCCTTTAACACTGCTTAGAAAATATGGAAACTTCATTTCTGAATAATCAAAATTGGATCAATACGTTGAATTTCCTTCTTACCAAATATAACTCAAGTTAGCAATCTCATTTCCTGTACATATTATGGACTCCTGTTGCTTTTGATGAAATTTCCTAATACAGAGTTATTAATAATAACACTTGAACCCTGGCTTTAAAATGTTCAAGATAAGGGAATATTTTTGTCCTTAAATATAACATAACCGGTTAGGTATAAAACTGCATATTGCTAAGAATTCTCTTTTGGCAATCGCAAAAAAGTACATAATTTTTTAGGATATCCGATCCTCAGCCAAAGAGGATAACTCCAAAAATAAATTAATAAAAAAAAATAAAAATAAATAAAAATAAAATTTGAAATGCATCAAAATGAAGCTAGAAATGAACTTTTTGTCAGGCAACAATTTTCATTTTATTTATCTTTATAAGATTCAAGGTTTTTGGAAGTCTTAGCAAATGTCCTATTAAAGTTGACATTTGTACCTTATAAAAGGAAAAAAAATGATAATATAGTTCTCGGGAAAAAAGATTTTCTTGAATCCAGCCTTAGATACAATGCTTATTAGAATGATATGAAATGAGAAGTGATTTGTTGTGTCTTGCAATGGTAGCAAAAGCCTTTTACAATATGCATTATAGAGTACATGACGGAAATAGAAGACAAAAAATACCAAATAAGTATAAAAATCATGACAATTTCTCTGAATGCGTGGATACCTATCGTTTTTAACCAAAATTATATTTGTTTATCAATTTGCAATTGGAAAAGCATTGGTGATTAATATTCCAATTCGCTTTTTCTACAAAAATATTTGAGATTTTGACAATTTTCCCTATATAATATAATTAACTTTAATCTTTAACTCAAAAGAAATATTGTGGATAAATTTACATTAATTTTTGGCTTCCGAGATACTTTTATGAGTATTAATGATAAATCAACTGCAAAGTATACAAACCTGAGGATCGCACTACCTTAATGATAGGCACGATTTCTTATCTACCCTCCCCCTTTTGTTCTATCGAATTTTTATTCTTGAGAAAATGATGTGTAAGCTACAGCCTTTTTGTCTATATGGAATATACGCCACTGAATAGTAACATAATTACGATGATCATATATCAAGCTTGTTTATATTTTATTCCAAACTTTAAAAAAACATATTACTTTCAAAGTTGATGTAAATATGTTTAACATGTACCCAATGCATGATTTTTTCTAAGCTTATAACTTACAAAGAATGAAATAGATATAAACACATATACGTTAATTGTACAGAAAGTTAATCAATGCATCATAATATTTATTGAATGATATAGAAACTGTAGACATTTTAAGTACAATACAAATTAAAACTTACATTGGAGACATGTTAATGAGATCCATTTTGTCATATATAGATATGCAAATTACCGGGTGCTATATATGAACAATAAGAAAAACCCCTCTAAATGCACTTTAGGTCTATAATGACAATTATCTCTACAATTATTTATAGAATGAATTGAAATTTTTATTGATTGAATACTATTGTCCCTCTTGAGAATTATCACTCATATAGAGACGCCACCATTTGGCGGTGGAGTGCTGCAAATTTCATCATATACTCGGCACTCAGGGCCATTAAGCAATAAGGGATATTTTTTGAACCAACACTTACTCATTACTGCGATACAGGACCTCGGTTTATACGGTTTTATCCGAAGGACTGGTCTCCACGTCTATAGTTGGATACACTCTATCCACTACGCCACATCATGACCAGCGACGAAATTAAAAGGAATGATGGGAAAAGGTGAATGGTCTGAATGGATATAATTTCAATTGAACTCTTCAAGTTTGGTCAATATAAATCCACTAAGAATTAAATTATCAGTTTAAGCAAAACCCGAAAAGTAAAGAAAAGATAAATGAAATAAATAAAATTATGAATGAAGGGGGGGGGGGGCTTTTTATTGAAAATAAAAGTAATATATTTTTTAATGACTTCCAAAAATTATAAGATTTTTAAAAAATGATCTAAAATTTATAATACACATGATTTCCAAATTAATTTTTATTTAATTTAATTCTGAATGTTGAATACGAGGGGCTATCAAAAAGTTCGTGGACTAGCGCCATAAAGTTAAAACCGCATTAGGAACATCAATGAATTTTAAAATATTAAGTAATCATCATCTTTTCTTTCTATAGAATAAACCACAAATCATAAGTTTTATTTTTTAAATAAATTATTTAAAGTTTTTGTAAGCAATGGTATGCCCAGGCGGTGCAACCTCGAAAACGACGTTTTTTCGATATAAGTGTAAGTAAGATAAACTATTTTAATATAAACATTTGACATCCAAATATACCCTTAATGCAGGTGTGTGTTGGGACACTATTGTTCCATAAAATGTGGAATTTTTACCTCATTCTGCTGGAAGTTCTATAAAATTTTATTGTAAATTTTACAAGGAGTATCCAAACAAATAATGCCTTGGAAATGAGGTCAAAAGGGGGGAGGGATTTCCTTTTCAAACTTTCCATAAAGTTTTGTCCTGGAAAAACTGGTATACATCTAGGAAATGTTTAAACTGGCTACGGCGAAATAATTTGCATCCACATTACTTGTTTTTAATGCAAAAATAGACTCGGAGAGAGAAGGGATGCGAAGTTAGTGTCGATTTGTAGTCTAGGTTTGAAAAATCTATCACGTCAAATAATGACGTTGATCTTTATTGATCTTTATCTATCTATATTGAACTCCAAAAAGATAATATGCTGGAACAATCAAGCGAGGATCTCTCCCAATTTATAAATCCATTTGTAAGAATATATGCATTGAAAGCTGTTGTTCATGACATTGTTAAGCCATAAAAACAAGAGAGGTTGAAGTCCTTACTCAGCTTTAGGGAATCTCATTAAAATAAGTGTACGAGGTAGAAGAAGCGGATATTTAAAAAATAATGACGTTGTCGGACGTCATGAAACTAAGAGGCGACAGCTCCGATTGATCATATTATGACGTCGACGTTTTTTATTTAATAATAATTTGGAAAATAATGAACGTCTCAAGCTTAAATTTTCAGCATTTCTTTTTTTTATGTTTTGTATACATTCTGTAAGCTCAGACAAAATAGTACTAATTTTATAGCCCCAGTACACAAACTTTTTGATAACCCCTCGTACTTACCATCTTTCAAAAAATATAATCCTGCCTTTATTCTGTACATTCCTTCTGAGTTTGATTTTAAGATATATTTAGGCCATTTTGATATAAAATTATGTTTCGAACTGCTGTATATTTTCATGTGTTCCGGCATTCCTTAATAATTCTTACTTCTGTGTAATTTTAGTCGATCCTGCCTCTATTGGAGTCTGACCTGTATGAAATATGTCAGGTCTGTGTGTAGGGAAAACTCACCCAGAACCTGCCACAGTTTACCTCAGACCTGTATACAACAGGGGTGGTGCTAGCCAGTGGGGGATACCCGGGGGTGTTCTTATCTCAGGTATAAAACATGTAAAACATAAACGCTGTCAGGAATATGTGTTTGTTAATCTGAAACTTCGATTAACCTGATTAAAAATTCCAGGAATTGTGCAAATAAATTATTGTAAGACAGACATTTACATATACCCTCTGCCAAAATTGTGAAATTCATTGCACCAAGTACGTCAGGGTTTCTAGTCTAAGGGCGGGGCTAAAAAGATTTTATACTGAAAATGCATTATTTCTTTGGAAATCTTATTGTCTGCTCCTAGGCAAAAGACTTAATATATTCCCCATAGACTTTTCAGTCCTTTACGGTTAATAATTACATCCTCCTAATATTGCCTCTTTTATTCCTTAAGAAAACCATTGCCGTTTATTATTTCATGAACAACACTAAGCTTATCACCTGTACAGATTTGTTGATCAGTGGTTGTTCAATCAACATGATCAATGAAACCTATTATGATGGATAAACCAATCATGGCGACCAACAGAAGGCCTCTTAAATGTATGTTATAATCTTACACAACTCATTATTCAATACTGGTGATTTTTTAAAATATATTTCTTGTCTGTCCTTTTTTTTCAATAAATGATGTGTAAGCAGATATATTGTTATTGATATAATTTTGTTTAAATAGTTTTATAAATATGAGTTGAGGAAATAAATATTGGTCATTGTTTTTTTCATTCAGGAGATTCAGTCACAGAAAGTGCAACATAATTTTGGACTAGGCATAAAATATATCTTTTCTCTGGAAATAAAATTAATTTGACATGATATATGTGAACATGGTTTTAGCATATTAATGAAATAATTTATTCATTTTTCCAAATTGAGAGCCTCAGTCTTAAATGAGATGAAGTTCAAGGTCTCGTAATCATAGAAGTTTGTGTTCAGACGCAAGTGAAGTTAGAGAATTCTTTTGGGTTTTAATAAACATGTTAATTAAATTTCCATTGGTTATGAAGCCAGTGGTTTGTAACAATATTGCTTGTTCAGAACACATGTTCTTCGCGCTTTTCCCATGTGGGAATTGCAGCATTTAGCGTTGCATAATCTTTCAACATGTATTAATCAAGACGTGCAGCATTTGATTCAGTGACATCACTGATGCAGAGGATGTAGCCCCGTGCGCCATTTTGCTTTTACACGCCATGTGAGAGAATCTTTTAAATTGAAAAACACGCCTGAAATTTTTACTGCAGGCAAAATCAACTATCTTTCACATAATTGGTGTACATTAACTCATGATAGTTGGATTCTTGATGTTGTTAAAGGTTTCAAGATAGAATCCAAATATGAACCTTTTCAATTTTACATAACTAATTCGCTAAAATCTTCTGAAATTGAATATGAAGCAGCTCAAAGAGAAGTAGAAAAATTTTTAAAGAAGGGAATTGTAGAGATCATTCATGAAAATGAGAATTTATTTGAGAATTTTTCATTCAAATATTTTTCTGCGTCCATAAAAAGATGGGTCATTTAGAATTATTCTGAATTAAAAGAATTTAAATGAGTTTGTTGACAATCATCATTTCAAGATGGATACATTGAGGTCAGCAATATCTTTAATGAAACCAAATTGTTGGTTTAGCTCATTTGATATCAAAGATGCTTATTATTCTGTGAAAATTCATGAATGCAGTAGACAATTTTAAAGATTCAGGTGGGAAAATAAAACATATCAACTCACTTGTCTACCTATGGGATTAGCCAGTGCTCCACGTATTTTTACTAAAATCATAAAGCCTTTTTTGCTGAACTTGGAAATTTGGTCATTTCAATGTAATTTACATGGATGATGTTTTGTTATTGGGCAATACAAAAGATGAGTGTGAAGTTAATTTAAGAGACACCTTTAGGTCTTTAGATAGTCTAAGATTTACTATTCACCTTCATGTACTTATGCAAGCCAAAATGTTGTCTTTCTGGGATTTTTATTAGATTCGGTTACTATGACAGTTAGACTTACACCAGAGTAAGCTCAATCTATTAAAAAATTTTGTGATATGGTTTTAAATCAAAATGAAGTGACAATTAAACAGCTTGCACAGCTTGTAGGCATGTTTGTAGCCTCTGAACCAGGTGTGGAATATGCTAGACTTTATTATAAAGACCTTGGAAATAGAACAAGATTTGGTTTTAAAACTTAATCGAGGAAATTTTGAAGCCCATATAACAATTTCTCATCAGAGTAGGATACTGCTAAACTGGTGGTCTCTTAATGTGTGTAAATCCTTTAAACCATTAACTTCAAAACCCCCAAAATTCATCTTCAAAAGTGATAGTTCAAAGTTTGGATGGGGTGGAGTGAATGAAGATTCAGGTGAAGCAATTAGTGGATTATGGGACAAAAACATTTGTGAGGCACACATTAACTATTTGGAGCTTTTAGCTGGGTTTTACATTCTAAAAGGATTGGGAGAAAATATTTCTGACTCCCATTATAGACTGTATATGGACAATTCAGTAGCCGTGTCATATGTTATTAAGCAAGGGGGCAAGATTTCAACATTGAATGAACTAGCTCGTGAATTATGGACTTGGAGCATAGATAGGAACATCTGGCTTAGTGCAGAACATGGATGCAACAAACATTATAGCCGATTCGTTATCTCGCAAAAATGTAGATATGGAATGGAAGTTATATGAATGGTTTTTGATAAACTGAAAAATTTGTGTGGAAAATGTAAAATAGATTTATTTGCATCAAAGGACAATCATCAGTTAAATAAATATTATTCATATTCACCAGACCCAAATGCATTAGAAGTTGATGCCTTTTGCACATTCTTGGAGAAATATTGACTGTTATTTATTTCCTCCTATTAGTGTCATAAGCAGTGTCTTGAAGAAGATCGAGGAGGAGGAAGTGCAGTTTGCTCTGTTGATAGCTCCAGTGTGGAAGACGCAGCCGTGGTTTCCGCAGCTAATGCATCAAGTTGCAGGTCCGTGTTACCTTCTTCTCTTGAAATTGCCAAAAGATCCAAAGCGACGAGATCCCTTGACAAAGATGAAGCTGGCTTCGATCAGTTTGTCCGGCAATGATTGTACAGTAGAGAATTATCAGAAGAAACTGTGAGTATTATCTGCAGATCATTGCGGGAATCCACAAAAAGACAATATAGGGGTTATCAGCAAAAATTGTGGCAGTTTTGTTGTGAAAAACAGAGTGATCCATTTAAAACAGATGTAAATTTAGTTTTAGAATTTCTTACAAATTTGTATAAGGAAAATCTTGGTAACAGTGCTTTGAACAGCAGAAGGATAAAACGTACGCTGAAATAGGACCTGAGGTCCCCTGCTCAGTTCACGACTATCGGGCCTGTTTACTCCGCTACAAAAAGTAGTGCGTTGCATACGTAAAGTAAAAATAGAATAAATCGTAATACTGTGAAGCCTTTAAAGTGTAAAAAAAAATAACCTGTGGTTAGCTGCAGATCTGTAGCGTTATGTTTTTATATAATTGTGTTTGACCATAACGCTACAGATCCCATAATGTAAAAAAAGTGCAATTTACGGCGCAATATTTTTTGCGCTCTTTTCCCAACTTTCCAGCATCGGTCAATCAACTACCTTTCAACTCCCAATTCTAAGCACATTATCTAACTAATCTGTATATTTTATCCATCTCCCAACCCTTTATAGACGTCTATTCCAATGATAAACTCCTATGATTAAAATTATTTCTTAGATAACGGAAAGTTCACTTCAACCGAGTTTATTGCCTGTAGAGACAACTATAAATGGTTGGGAGGCGCATAAACTATATATATTGGCTACAAAATGTGTATAGAATTAGGAGTTGAAAGGTAGTTGATCGACCGATGCTGGAAAGTGGAGAAATTCTCCCCCAAAGATGTGCAAAAAATATTGCGCCGTAAATTGCACTTTTTTGCACTATCGGATCTGTAGCGTTATGGTCAAAGACAAATACATAAAACCATAACGCTACAGATCTGCAGCTAACCTGTGGTCTCCCTTATGATTTTATTCCATGTAACGTTATAGTACACATCTGTAGGGGACAACAGGAAGGTGACCAGGGAACAAGTAATATTGTACATCAGTGGGGGGACCAGAGGTCACCTTAAACTGTACATCAGTAGGGAAGCAAGAAGACCCCTTAATGTACATCAGTAGGGGGACCAGAGGACACCTTATTTGTACATCAGTAAGAGGACCAGAGGTCATATTATATTGTACATCAGTAGGGGGACCGGAACACACCTTATATTACACTTTAGATCAATAGGGGGACCAGAGGACACCTTAAATTGTACATCAGTAGGGGACTTCGTATTTAGGGGGACCAGAGGTCACCTTATATTGTACATCAGTGGTGGGACCAAAGGACACCTTTAATGTACATTAGTAGGGGAAACAGAGGTCACCTCATATTGTGCATAAGTAGGGAACATCAGTAGGGGGACCAGGGATCACCTTATATTTTATAAAACTTAGGGGGCCAGGGATCACCTTATATAGTACATTAGTAGGGGGCCAGAGGTTACCTTATATTGTACAACATTAAGGGGACGAAAGGACACCTTATATTGTACATCAGTAGGAAATAACAGTAGGGGGACCAGAGGTCATCTTATAGTGTACATCAGTAGGGGGACAGAGCCTTCAGTTCAGTTTTTACTGGGTGGACCAGAAGTAAACTAATATTGTACAACAAAAAGTTGACCAAAATTCACCTTATATGTTATTTCATTATGGAGACTTATGGTCATCTTTATATTGTATAACAGAAAGGGGACCATAGGTCACCTTATACTGTACAAAAGCAGACGTCAGATTATATTGTCCAAGGTGACCTCTGATCCCCCTTCTGTTGTTAGATATAAGGTGACCTCTGGTCCCCCTACTGATGAACAATATAAGGTACCCTCTGGTCCCCGATGCACAATATAAAGTGACCTCTGGTCCTCCTTCTGATGTACAATTTAAGGTGACCCTTGGTCCCCCTTTATCAATGTACAATATCAGGTGACCTCTGGTCATCCTACTGATGTTACATATAAAGTAACCTCTGGTCCCTTTACTTATGTATAATATAAGGTGACCTCTGGTCCCCTATTTATGTACAATATAAGCTGACCTCTGGTCCTTCTGCTGATATACAATATAAGATGACCTCTGGTCCTACTACTGATGTACAATATTAGGTGTTCTCTGGTCCCCTTATTGATGTTCAGTATAAGGTGACTTCTGATCCCTGTACTAATGTACAGTAAAATAATAGGTGACTACTAGTCTCTATACTCATGAAAAATATCAGGTGACCTCTGGTCCCCGTACTGATTTACAATATAAGGTGTTCTCTGGTCACCCAACTGATGTACAATATAAGGTGAACCCTGGTACAACTGCTGATGATCAATATAAAGTGACCCCTCATCCCCTTACTGATGTACAATTTAAGTGATCTCTAGTCCCCCTTCTGGTGTTAAATATAAGGTGTCCTCTGGTCCTGCTACAGATGAACAGTACAATATTAGGTGACCACTATTCACCATACAATATAAAATGACATATGGTCAAAATTCTGATGTTTAATATAAGGTGACCTCTGTTCCCCCTACTGATGTACAATGAAAGGTGACCTAAGGTGCCCCTGCTGATGTACATATGTAACTTCTGGTCATCCTTCTGATGTTTAATCTAAGGTGACCACTGGTCCCCCTACTTATACAAAATAAAGTGACCTTTGGTTCCCCTACTGATATTCAATATAAGGTGAACTCTTTTCTCCTACTGATTTACAATGTAAGGTGACCTCTGGTCCCCCAACTGATGTACAATATAAGGAGTCCTCTGGTCCCCCTACTGATGTAAAATATAAGGTTTCCTTTATTTCCCTTATTGGTGTACAATATAAGGTGACCTCTGGCCCCTCTACTGATGTACAGTACAATATAAGTTGTCCACTAGCCCCCGTATTAATCTAAAATATCAGGTGACCTCTGGTCCCCGTAATGATGTACAAAATAAGGTGTCCTCTGGTCTCCCTACTGATGTACAATAAAAGATTACCCCTTTTCCCTACTGATGTACAATATAAGGTGTCTTCTTGTCCCCCTACAGATGTATAGTATAAGGTGTCCTCTGGTCCCCCTATTGATATACAAGAGGTGACCTCAGGCCTTTCTGCTGGTGTACAATATAAGATGACCACTGGTCCTACTACTAATATAAAATATAAGGTGTCCTCTGGTCCCGCTACAGATGTACAGTACAATATAAGGTGACTACTAGTCCCCGTATAATATAATGTGACTTCTGGTCCTTCTGCTGATGTACAATATACGATGACTTCTGGTTTTACTACTGATGTACAATATAAGGTGACCTCTTGTCTCTCTACTGATGTACAGTACAATATGAGGTGACCAATAGTCCCCGTACTAATGTAAAATATCGGGTGACCTCTGGTCCCCGTACTAATGTGAAATATCGGGTGACCTCTGGTCCCCGTATTGATGTACAATATAAGGTGTCCACTGGTCCCCCTACTGATGTATAGTATAAGGTGTCCTCCCCCCCCCCCCCCCCCCCCCCCCCCCGACTGATATACAATATAAGGTGCCCTCTGGTATCCCTACTTATGTACAATATAAGGTGTCCTCCGGTCCCTCTACTTATGTACAGTACAATATTAGGTTACCTGTAGTCCCCCTACTGTGGTACATTATAGGGCGACCTCTGGTCCCCCAAATGATGTACAATTTAAGGTATCTCTGTGTCCCCCTATTTTGTGCAATAAAAGATTACCTTTTGACCCCTATTGATTTAAAATGTAAGGTGACCTATGATCCCTCTGATGATGTACAATATAAGGTGACAACTGGTCTCCCTAATGATGTTAAATATAAGGTGGCCTATGGTCCCCCTACTGATGTTCAATGTATGGTGATCTTTGGTCCCCCTATTGATGTAACATATTAGGTTACCTCTGGTCACCCTTTATTTCCCGTTTCTGCTAATATACATATTAGAAAGTTGATCTTTATAAAGTTATAAATATGATTATTTTGGAGTAAGACAAAGAAAACTGTCTATCATATAAAATTCAATTAATATATAAGGTGACCTGAGGTCTCCGTATTGATGATATCGATGGATTTACTTTTGTGCCTTTATTGTCTGGAGAGTTCCTAGAATGTTTTATTACTACGCAAAATGACGAACTATTTGCGGGGGACCCCAGGTCCTAGTTCAGCGTACGTTTTATCCTTCTGCCTTTGAACACGGCAAGAAGCTCATTTAGTTCATTTTTGTCTCGTTCTGATCACTCGAGTAAGAAAATATGTGATCATATACTGCGTATTAGTTTAACATTTTATGAAGGATGTATTTTTGTCAATACCAACTTTACCCAAATATCATTTTACATGGGATGTAAATAAGGTTTTAGGATATCTTAAGACATTTCCTCCTGTGCAGGATTTATCTTTGCTTCAATTGTCAAAGAAATTGGCAATGTTGTTAGCCTTATTATCTGGACAGCGAAAACAAGGTTTACATCTTCTAGATTTTACAAATTTTTCTGTGAGAGATAATATATTAATCATTAACTATGGTGACTTGTTAAAGCAAACAAGACCAGGGCATCATTAGATGAAATTTTTATTGCTGCTTATCCAAATGATATAGATTTATGTATTGTACATGTATATAAGGAATATGTTCATAGAACAAAAAAATTGAGGGGTTCAGAATGTAAATTATTTATTAGTATCCAAAAGCCTCACAATCCAATTTCTGTGGATACCATTGGTCGATGGATCAAATCAGTTATGACATATGCTGGAGTAGACATGAACTGTTTTTTGCCGCATAGTACACGATCAGCAGCAACTAGTGCTTCAGCTAAAGCTAAGGTGTCTGTTGCCACAATTCTGAGAACAGCAGGTTGGACTACTGACAAAACCTTTAGAAAATTTTATAACAAACCATTTAAACTGTCTAGTGAATTCAGCAATGCTTTGCTGAACAATTTTCAAAATGACAACTTGTAGCATATTATATAAGGGAATGTATTCATCAATCTGAGTTGGAGTTATTAAAAGTTAGCTAAAACTTGTTTGCATTTATTTGATGATGAAGTTTGTGATCTATTATTATTGGGTCATCGATTCTTAAGTCTCATTTGAGACTGAGGATCTTAAGGTATCCGATCCATATTAGCCCCAGATTCAATGGAATTGAATGCATAATAGATATGTATGAGCTGAATACTCAGTGCAATTAGAACTATTTTTCATCTTTTAGTATCAGAATGTGAGAGTAGGACATGTCCTAATTTATGACCTTTTCCCTCCCTTGACGAGTTATCTCCCTCTGATTTTATTCAATAAAATTAATTTTTTTAAACATCTGTCTGGTAAAAAAATTATTTCTTTTTCTATTACGAATGATTAAATACATCTTTTCAACACAGCATTTTTTGATATTTGAGGTATTTATTTTTTTATCTTTAAAAACTTACTTCTTTCCATAGACTTCAATGCAATCTTCAATAATTAATTTCTGCTTAGGCAATAAAATTTATGAAAATTTCTCTTGGTAAATCCCTTTCTACCCTAAAATGCTTTAAAATGATATAAGGATATTTTACAAACAATTGATAGTTAAGGTTAGAAATTTTGATCCTAATATGGGTCGTATACCTTAATGGGGATAAATTATAAAGTAAAACGAGACTTACCAACACTACGAATTTTTCGATCCCACCCTATTATTTTAAATTTACTTGAAGCCCCGATATTTACTACTACTCCTCTGAATTATGATTACGTGACCTTGAACTTCAACTCAAGTGATCCCTACGTTTCTCAATGGAAGAAAAACTCCGGTCAAACTTCACCTTCCAGGTAAGTCTCGTTTAACTTTATAATTTTGTCAAACATGCTAAATTTACTGCAGACGTACTTTTTCCTACGGAGTCAAAATTCCATTGAATCATTATTTCTTTTTAATCCAGGAGTAAAAAAATTATGCAGATTTCTTGGACTTGCACTACATGCCTAACACATCTACTCAAGTATAAGATTGAATGTAAGCGCATTCATAGAGTAAAATTAATATCGCGTGGAAGAAAGAACTTCTATAGTATATCGCGTATCCACTTATCATCGAAAGATATATTTTAATAACTACGACCTTATTTTTCTTATTGTACATTGTAATGCATATTGTATCTTGAAATGCATGAAATAGTAAATTTTAATGTCACATGGTGAATAAATTAAGATTATAATAAATACTATATGATTTATTCATTAATAATTTGTGACCTAATATATACTAATTATTTCATTATCATCATCATCATTTTCATCCATTATACAGCATAGTAAATTATAGTCCTCTGGAATTTACTATGTGTGAAGTTAATTAGTTAAAGTCGCTCATTCATATTCATGGGATTGAACGCTCATTGGTTGGTTTGAGAGTGTCAAAGGTCAAAGGTGTTTATGTCAGAGTGGGTGCGGCTTGAAGCTGTTTGATTGGTTGATATTTTAGTGTGAGAAGTGTGTGAGTATTTTACTAGTTTGGTACCAAATACGCATGCTTGGCGCCAAATACCCTTACTAATTCACTCCACCCTAAGACAGCCAGGAGAAAGGAAGAGTTTATCTCCACTCCATTAAGTCTCTTATTTGATTAATAAAGACAACTTTATACCTGTCTATTCGGTAAGAATTAATTTACCACCGTTGCTCTGAATAATTATATTAAATACCCTATCTATTGATTATCTAATTAAAGAGAACAGTTAAACTAATTTAAAATAATTAAATGTGGGACTGTTTAGTGTACGAGTTTATTCATTTATTTTACAGGTCACCTTTTGTTACTTGTTATCCTTCTTATTACAACTGAAATACAGATAAACAAATGAACCCACCAACAGCTCTTTTGTTATAATTATATGAAATAACAAATATAGTGAGGCAGTGACAATGGCGCCCAACGGTGTAATTTCAGTTAAAAAGAATTCATAAGGTGATTCGATCTCATCGGTGGAGAAATCGTCCATTCATCCATCCATTCATGCATTCTTCTATATCATTCATTATGTGAATCATTCCAACACTGTGTTTTGTGTTTGTGAGTTTGACTCAGAGGCCTAACTTTATCAAGGAATGTACCGTTATGCCCCGTGCACTTGATCATTTACATATTTGTGACGTCACAGACACTAGCTAGTTTTGCTTTCGCTGGATCGTGGATCTTTGCCGCTGGAAACCGTTTTCTGGACGACGCTGGACCATTGACATTTTTCCAAGGACTCTGTGACTTTATTTATCTCTTAATCTTTATTTCATTGTGTTGTTTGAATTGCATATTTGTACTATTCTTTATTTTCATGTGCATGGTGTTAGAGTTGCATGACTGCCACGAGCGTGTAAAAATATTCTAAAGCAAAAGACTGATTAAAGTAAGTATTTTGTCTAGTTGACTGACATTTATAACATTCCCGCATGTTTCTTAACAAGATGCACTACTAACAACAGTTACGTAGTCACGATAGCGTTTTGGAAGACAGAGGAAATTTGAGTAGCAGGTGCTGGTGAGAAATAATACATAGCTATGTACATCATGTCAATTATACAACCAAACTTGGCTGTTAATTTCAGCATGTGACAGGAGATTTTGTCAGCTCTATATCTCATTTTGTTTTCCTTTGTGTAAGCTACCATGTGTAATATAAAAGCTGTGTTCTGAAGGACAGTCGCTGTAAGTCTCTGTAGCATCACGACTTGATACTGAGTCAGGAGGGTAAACTGGATCATCTGTTGCATTGTAGGGCATAAATATATCTAATACAGGTTTCTAGCAGTGTGGCAAGTGCTGTCGTGTCCTGCTATTTTTTCTCGAAACAGCTCAACATCAAATTCAACCCTACAAATTCATATATGTTCATCTGTAGATATAGATGCGGGTTGTGAAGAACATTTAGAATACAAGACCTGATGGAGGGACTCTGAAGTAGGAATTCTAAACCCTTCTCATACAACCCATACAGTCTTATAAATAGCTGATGCTGTGCTTCACCATGGACTTTACTCAGAAACATGTTATTTTGGGAACTGAAAAGGTTAGGACAGGCTCCCTCATACACCCACTTAAGGACTAGTTTGAAACAAATCCAGAAACACTCCAGGAGATTTTGTGGAACCAACGTTGTAATGTATTCTGTTGAATCACCCAGAAAACAGCTGTCTTCATGTGATAAGAACATAGCAATTTATCATCATTACTTAATCCATGGTTTAATATTTCTACTAAGAATAACTTAAGCAATCCATAAGTTAAGAATTGACAGTGGCTCATAGCACACACAAGTTTGTGTTCTGCAAGAGAGAAAGAAATTCTCATTCATTGTGCACATGATGCCCTTGTGTATGTCCTATTGCTACAAGGTGACATCCATTTTGCATAATATTATCAACAATACCAGGCTGGGGCCATGATTGACATCTGTCTGTCCATGAGGAGGCAGACGGAGGCCAAAAGTCACAAGCAAAACAGTGGGCATGATCATATCTTTTCGCCCAAAATAAAGCCCACTGACACAGGGTCCATGTAGAATGGCGTCAGGTAAACCTCCAGAACACAGAGATTTTGTGTATTCTGAGCTGGAGATATAATTAATGTTGTTCATTCTAAAACAAGCTCTCTGGATTTCTTTGTACCTTCCTGGTGACAATAAATATAATAAAGTAAATCCAGGTGGACTATCAGAACAGTCACAGAAGATCATTGTTTGTCTGTGTGTGTTGTAATACTGAGACTGAGATAAGTTCCAGATCACACGGTGATTATTAGGCCAGTACATAACGTCTATGTCTGATCCTTCTAGTCTGAATCCTTCTCTTTTGACTTCCACTTATCATCCTACTGACCTGGTCAATTGTTGTCACTTGATTTTCCACCACCTCACTGATGTCCACCACATCTCTCCTAATGGCCACCTGTTGTGACGTCCCAAGTTTATCACACAGTTCCACGAACACTGACTCGGACATATGTTGTAGGGCTGTATTCCTAATTATGAAAAACACGGAATTGATATGTCTTGATATAATATTATACACCATTATTTTATAAATGCCATTTCAAATCGTTCAATACTTACTTAATTTTGATGATTTTAAATTCAGCTTATTAATAATTTACGCTATTAAACATTTAAATTCTATTGCTATTAATGTAGATCTCAAACATGTTTTAATGTATCCGCATGATTCACTGTTCTCAGCTTAAAATATAGTTACAGTAACAACAAAATAGAGTATGCTAATTGTATACAAAGATAATGTATCACATTATTTACTGAAACAGACATTGAAGATGTTTTATGCACATTAACTTACATCGGTGATATTCTAAAGGGATCCATTTCTATGAAAATTACCAGGTTCTTGATACAAATAATACGGAAAAACCACTAAATCTACTTTCATTTGTTGTCATCTCTCACGAGAGATGACACGTTAAGTTTGATTTCCGGATGCAAAGCCCCGTGCAAGCTATGGCACGCCAAATTCACAACAAGAGGCCCATGGGCCACATCGCTCACCTGAATAGCATTGGTGATGCCGTTCTTTACCCAATTTCTCCATTGTAATACCTAGTGTGACCCCACTCCCTCCGGGGAATCATGATTTCAACAATCTAGAATCTACACTACCCCAGGATGTTTCCCCATAAGTTTCAGTTATTTTTTTGGCCTGGTGGTTCTTGAAAAGAGACCGGTGACGGTAGCCTAGTGGTAGAAGCGTTCGCTTCGTGATCGGGAGGTCCGGGTTCGATTCTCGATCGCGGCGCCGCGTCATACCTAAGACGTAAACAAAGGTAGTGACTGTTTCTTCGCCAAGCGCTCGGCACTAGAAGTGAAAGTCACGGGTCTTTCGGATATGACCTTAAAAAACGTAGGTCCCGTGTCACGTAAGGCGTTGGCACGATAAAGAACCCTAACTGCTCAATGGCCCTGAGTACCGAGTATAGGTCTAAATTTGAAGCCCTTCACCGGCATCGGTGACGTCTCCATATGAGTGAAAAATTCTCAAGAGGGACGTTAAACAATATACAATCAATCAATCAATCTTGAAAAGAGGATTTTTAAAGTTTGTTCCTATATATTTCTATGTAAAACATGGATTCTCTGTTGTGGCCCCACCCAACCCACGGGGTCATGATCTGAACAAACATGAATCTCAGAACCTGATGATGCTTCCATATAAATATGATCAATTATGGCTTTACTATATTCTTCAGAAGAAGATTTATAAAGAGTTTTCTTACATATTTCTATATAAAACTCTGATCGGCCATTTTGGCCCCTGACTTCTGGGGGTCATGATTTGAACAAACTTGAATCTACACTACCTGAGGATGCTTCCATATAAATTTCAGCTTTCCTGGCACAGTGGTTTTTGAAAAGAAAATTTTTAAAGAATTTTCCTATATATTTCTATGTAAAACCTTGGTGAGCCATTGTGGCCCCGCCCTATCACCGGGGGTCATGATTTGAATAAATTTGAATTTACACTACCTGAGGATGCTTCCGTATAAGTTTCAGCTTTCCTGGCATTGTGGTTCTTGAGAAGAGAAATTTTAAAGAATTTTCCTATATATTTTTATGTAAAATTTTGGTCAGCCATTGTGGCCCCGCCTACCCCCTGGGGTCATAATTTGAACAAATTTGAATCTACACTACCTGAGGATGCTTCCATATAATATTCAGCTATTCTGGCACGTTGGTTCTTGAAAAGAAGATTTTAAAAGAATTTTCCTAGCCTATACATTTCTATGTTAAACTTTGGTCGGCCATTGTGGCCCCACCTACCCCTAGGGGTCAAGATTTGAACAAACTTGAATCTACACTACCTGAGGATGGTACCCCATAAATATCATCTCTCCTGGCACAGTGGTTCTTGAGAAGAAGGTTTTTAAAGAATTTTCATATATCTTCTATGTAAAACTTTGGTCGGCCATTGTGGCCCCGCCCTACCTCCGGGGGTCATGATTTGAATAAACTTGAATCTACACTACCTGTGGATGCTTCCATATAAGTTTCAGCTTTCCTGGCACAGTGGTTCTTGAGAAGAAGATTTTTAAAGAATTTTCTTTTATATTTCTATGTAAAACTTTGGTCGGCCATTTTGGCTCCGTCCTACCCTCGGGGGTCATGATTTGAACAAACTTAAATCTACATTACCTGAGGATGCTTCCATATAAGTTTCAGCTTTCCTGGAACAGTGGTTCTTGAGAAGAAGATTTCTAAAACATGCCACCAAATCTTTATTAATTCCCGATTATCACCCATTGAACGAGGGCGTGGCCCTACATTTGAACAAACTTGAATCCCCTTCACCCAAGGATGCTTTGTGGCAAGTTTGGTTGAAATTGGCCCAGCGGTTCTTGAGAAGAAGTCGAAAATGTGTAAAGTTTACAGACAGACAGGCGGACGGACAGACAGACGGACTACAGACAAAATGTGATCAGAAAAGCTCACTTGAGCTTTGGGCTCAGGTGAGCTAAAAATGAGCTAAACCTAGTTTCACAATTGATAAACTAGGTTTATCGACTGTTAACTATAGTTTACAAACCTTAAACTATAGTTAACGATTCGTAAAGTATTGTTTTCATCTGTAAAACAATATTTGACGAGTTTACGAATGCTAATCTAAGTTTATCTGTCTGTAATCAGCGTTAACAATAGATTTTGTTGATAAACATAGATTCACGTTTGTAAACTATAGTTTACAATCGTAAACTATAGTTAAGAGTTGTTAATCATAGTTTCACAAATCGCGAAACTATATTTATCAGATCGTTAACTATAGTTAACGGTTTGTAAACTATAGTTTACAAATCGTGAAACTGTATTTATCAGATAATCTATGATTGTTTTTGATGTTAAGTATAGTTTACGGTTGTGAAACATAAATTATCGCGTTTACTATGGTTTACAGATGTAAAATATAGATTAAAGTTGTTAACTATAGTTTATACTCCGTAAACTATAGTTTACAACCGATAAACCTAGTTTATCGACTGTGAAACTATGTATACATGTAGCTCATTTTTGTGAATTAGGCGTGCCATGGTAAGCAGCTATTTATAAATCGGCAATTCTCGGATGATGACGCTCGTGCTGGGCACGAACTATACAAGGAGCACCGAATGGTCACTTTGATGAAATGCGATTTATAATTCTACTCTAAATCAATTCATTACTTTCAATGAAAGTACAATAATCAACAAACACACCATTTGTACATAGCAACGACACGCAGCAGCTTTATTTGTACAGCGTATATAACATATAACATGCAAAATATGAAAATCAATTTGTGTATACACTAGATAATTACCCGCGCAAGCGCGGGAAATTGAATTTATACATACTTTACCATTTACAACAGAAAACTGAATATATTGTAGATGAAAGTTGTAGATTTTTCTGACAGACTACAGACTTATAGAGGGAAGAAATACTTTGTTCAAAAGTCAGCATGAAAGAAACGTATGTCACCTTTCCCACCCACTTTTTGTGAAGACTTGAAAAATTAAAAAAAATGCCTTAATTGACGTTTATTTCTTCAAAACTTCATACAATGTTATGGATATTGCACTTCAAATGTTCTTATTTCATTTTCATGAAGGATAAAAGCAACGGATAGACATATACGAATAAATTGATTTTGGGGATTTGGGGAAGGGGTATGAATTCACAGGTACTTGGGTCTTGGTTTATAAGTATATATGTACTCTTATCGATACGTAAAAAGGCTGCCCCCCTACTTTTTTCCCACCAATACTTTTACTATTGGAATGTTCAGTGAAAGGCTGGTTGCCCCCCCCCCCCCCCCTTAATACTACAGGAAATTCATATAAGGGAAATGTAGTGTTGAATACCAAAAAATTGGTTCTAAAAGAAGTTGGCATTGGAGAAAGACTTTTTTTTAGAGAGAAAAAAAAACTGAAGTGTCTTTATTAAAGCACAGAACTTTATAGCTGTAATTAATTGTATTTAAACAATAGGGCCTATTTTATTCGTAAGTTTTCTCTCTATTGAACACAATTAAGTTGAATAAAAATTGTACGTCGGGTTCGTTACCACAATGCTCTCAGTACGGAAAATTAGTTTTTTTCCGATAAACTCATAACAAACATTCTGGCTCTCAATGTGGTCCCCGTTTCACCGATGTAGAATTGGTTGCATCCTCCGCAAGTAATAAAATATATTAAATTTTTGGACTCACATGTCATGTCTGAATTAATAAGGAAATTTTTCCTTTGAAATTAAATGATGTCCCTTCTCTTAAAACAGAACAGAATTCGCGTGCATAAACAGCATATTCAAGTTCCTGAGTACCGTAAGATCAAACTCCGCGAACACATTGATAGATGCGGACAAGGACAATTTAAAGTATTCCCTTTTTATAAACTTTTTCAAGAAATTATAACAGAAAGAAGAGAAAAAGAGAAATATTTCATTCAAAAATTTAATCCCAGTCTTAATTGTTTGATTTAATTTGATTTCTGATAAAACTTTCACGCAGAGTGTAACCTTTCGATGTTCTCCGGCTAAGAGTATAAACACATGTCGGATTTGGTTTCAAAGGTGTGAACAAACTGCAAGCATTTAATTGCTTGCTGTCAGATTCAATTATAGATAATGATTTTTAAAGTATTAATAGTTTTGTAAGACATTGCAGTCAGGATAAAGAATGCATTTGTAAAACGTCTGAAGATGTAATGAAAGCGCTAACGTTTTAATCTGTTTTGCCTTTTTTATTTTAATTTTACCTATATATATATATATATATATATATATATATATATATATATATATATATATATATATATATATATATATATATATATATATATATATATAGCACTAAAAAACCAACAACACTGTATATCCTAAATGTCGGATCTACCAAGTAGATACAAGGTCACGGATGAAAATTTATATAAAGCACTAAAATGACCAACGACACGAACAATAAAAATTGTCAACTTTTCGGGACGCCCTGTCCCTTCCTCAGGACAAAGAAAAAAGTTAAAAGGTCATAAGAAGAAAGGAAAAAGAAAAACAAAAGCAACTAGCACTACTACTAAACTACTAAACACTATATATTTACAAACTTAGCTATATGTTGAATTGGAAATTTTTAAGAACACTATAGTTAAGAAAGAAATCCTGACCGCTAAGAAATACGTCCGGTCTATCGGGTATGCTCGGGTGAAGTGCGATTTACATAATTGAACGAATTAATTATGCTAATTAATTACAACAATCAGTAAATCGTACATTGTTTCGTTCTCTCAATATGGCGTAACTATACTTGATAAAGAATACACAGAGAAAAATAATACAGCAGGGATATTTTAAAATATGAATTATGATCTATTATAAATTTTGAAATAATATAGGACTTTAAAGAAATTTAAGAAATAAATCTGGACCACTATGAAATACGTCCGGTCTATCGGGTATACTCGGGTGAAGTGCGATTTACATAATTGAACGAATTAATTATGCTCATTAATTACGACAATTAGTAAATCGTACATTGTTTCATTCTCTCATAAGGTATAACTATACATGATAAAGAATAATCAAAGAAAAATATTACAGCAGGGATATTCTAAAATATGAATTATGATCTATTATAAATTTCTAAATTATTTAGGACATATTATCGGGAAAAAATAAATTAACAAAGGGGTAAGCAATTCATAGTTATGTGGGTTGTTCGAGAGTTGCTGACGCAAATTAACTGTAGAGTTAGCACTAAATTGAGAGAATAATCCTGTTTAGTATCTTCAGGAATTGGGTCTAGTTTACGTTCATTCTGGTGAAGTCATTCAGTTTGTTAATGCCATTAGGGCGGAATGACTTCAGTCTGTGCATCCAGAACTTTTCCTTGCTTTTTCTCTGAGCGTCTGTCCATCTTGAGTAATGGTCAATCACCACTACTGTCATGTCTTCCCATTTGTGACCCTCAAGGTTGAAATGTTCCCCAACAGGTTCATTGATTTTTTGGTCCTAATGGTCGAACGGTGGTTATTGACTCTTCTGCAGAGATCTCCTGTTTCACCAATATACTGTTTGGAGCAAACTTTGCAACTGATGAGATAAATGCAGTTGTCAGTATGACAGGACAAATTCCCTAGTATTTTGTAGCTGCGGCCTGTAACAGGGCTGTTAAAACTGTCCATGTCGGTGCTGTGCTTACAAAGAAGACATCTTCTGTCAGGGCAAGTTTTAAAGCCCCCGTTAGGTAATGGGTTGTCCAGTCTGGTTCTTACTACCATGTCCTTTAGGTTCCTTGGGCGTCCGTATGCAGCCAGTGGGGGTTCCTTAAAGACCTCTGCCATTCGTTTGTTTGAATGGAGAATCGGTAGGTTCTTTTGAAGGATACCGCTAAGGTTCTTAAGGACGGGATGGTATGTGGTTACCAGAGGGAACCTGCCGCTATTTTCTTTCTCCTTGTAGCGTAATAGGTTTTGCCTGTCATGTCCCGCCATCTCATCAATAGCTGTATGTACGGTGCAGGCATTGTAGCCTCTTTTGCATAAGTGGGACTTAAGAAGACCACTTTGCTCCTGATAAGGCAGGGGACGAACAGATGCGTCGAATTCTGGTGGCTAGACCCTTAGGCACTCCCTTAAAAGTGTTGGGGATGACAGCTATTGGGCATAAGATATAGGTGGGAGTCTGTGGGTTTGGTGTGGAGACTGAATTCGATTTCACCGTCAATCAGGGTAGATGTAGTATCTAGGAATATGTTTTTCGAATTAGATACGTCTACTGTAAATTTGATTGACTGATGAAAGGTGTTGGCAAACGTAAAGAATGCCTCGAGGCTCTCGCGACATTCCACCCACTTCATCTCTATATCGTCAATGAAACGCAACCAGCTATGGGGCCTAAATGGTGCTTGAAGTAACAAGTTGCGTTCCAGTCTGCCCATGAAGACATTGGCATAAGACGGTGCCATTTTCGTACACATAGCAGTGCCATTAACTTGCAGGTAATGTTCTCCATTAAACATGAAGTTGTTGAACTTGAGAACATGTTCAAGGAGCTTAGCAAAGGACTCGGTAGAAGGAACTAGTATGGATCTACTATCCCAGACTTCTCTACAGGCTTCGATACCCTCATCGTGCGGAATATTGGTGTACAAAGATGTGACGTCCATAGTCACGAGGAGGGTATGATCTGGGAGGCCAGTAGAGGGCGTCTTGTTAATGTAGTCCGTGGTGTCCTTAAGATAGGATGGCAAACTTTCTATGTGTGGACGGAGATGTAAATCAATGAATTCAGAAATTTTCTCCGTGGGGTGTCCAATTGCGCTGACTATGGGGCGACCAGGCATGCCTTCTTTGTGTATTTTAGGAAGCAGATAGAATTGTCCTGGACTACAGTCAATAGGATTTAAGGTCTCATAGACGTACCAATCTCATTTTTCTCAAACATATCGTCAAGAGTTTTGGTAATGGCGTCGGAGAATTCTTTAGTAGGGTCAGAGTCCAGTTTCTTATAGAAACGTTCGTCTGAGAGTTGTCTTTGGGCCTCCGCCAAGTAAGTCTCTTTATCCATTACTACAACTGTAGAGCCTTTGTCTGCTTTCTTAATTACAATGTCATCCCAATTTTTTAATGATTGTAAGGCAGATCTCTCCTCCTTACTCAAATTGTCGGGAGTTTTGTCTGGCATTGAAAGGAGCTTCTCTATGTCTAACTCAACGGCGTCAATATACGACTCAAGCGCGCCTCACTTGCCCGGTGTAGGTTCCCAGGCACTCTTGGGCTTATAGAGTTTGTGTTCCTCTAGGTCGTGAAAATCTGGCTTGGAAGAGTCGTATGAATTTGCTTCGAAGTCTTTTCTAGAGAAGTGCTCCTACAAACGAAGTCTCCGGAAGAATGCTCGGGTGTCCTCTCTGACTTGCTTATCGTCGACCTCATGTGGCGTGGGGCAGAAATTTAGCCCCTGTGAGAGAAGTGAGGTCTCCGATTCGGAGAGAGGAGCACTAGATGTATTGAGCACTGGGCAGACGTCAGGAGTTTGTATGGGTCCGTCCCTCGCAACTGTCTTAATGCGTTTGAAGCGTCTCGAGCGGGGTTTACGTGTTTTGTTAACTCTGACCTCTGACCAGTTGTTCCTAGACTGTGGAACACTGTCGCGGAGAAATTTCTTTTTTTTGAGTCTTGTTGACTATAATGATTTGACTATGATGATAAATTGCTATGTTCTTATCACATGAAGACAGCTGTTGTCTGGGTGATTCAACAGAATACATTACAACGTTGGTGTCCACAAAATCTCCTGGAGTGTTTCTGGATTTGTTTCAAACTAGTCCTTAAGTGGGTGTATGAGGGAGCCTGTCCTAACCTTTTCATTCCCCAAAATAACATGTTTCTGAGTAAAGTCCAAGGTGAAGCACAGCATCAGCTATTTATAAGACTGTATGGGTTGTATGAGAAGGGTTTAGAATTCCTGCTTCAGAGTCCCTCCATCAGGTCTTGTATTCTAAATGTTCTTCACGACCCCCATCTCTCCATCTGTACAGATGAACATACTCTGATTTCTGAGGTTGAATTTGATGTTGAGCTGTTTCAAGAGATACGCAGACACGACACACTTCCCACACCAAACCTAGAAACCTGTATTAGATATATACATACAATAGAACAGATGATAGATTTACCCCTCCTGACTCAGTATCAAGTCGTGATGCTACAGAGACTTACAGCGACTGTCCTTCAGAACACAGCTTTTATATTACACATGGTAGCTTACACAAAGGAAAACAAAATGAGATATAGAGCTGACAAAATCTCCTGTCACATGCTGAAATTAACAGCCAAGTTTGGTTGTATAATTGACATGATATACATAGCTATGTATTATTACAAGACGCTTAGATATACAGAGGCTTTATCTATTATAGAGATGATCAAGAACAAGTTAGCACAGCCATATGTGATGTATGACTATGTAGATAGAGCGATGTATACTGAGGCTGTAGGGGGACAGTCCTGGTCTACAAAGATGAGACAGGCTGTAGCATGGATTATCCTGCTTTACAATAAAACCCATTACATCAATGAGTTATTACCAGAACAACAATCTGCTCAACAGAAAATTAAGGGTTATACTTCATTACATGTCCCACCCCTTGTACTGTTACACATGCTAGAAATCCTGTGCTACAGACATGTAGACACAATGAGAGCACAAACAGCTCTAGATGATCTTCAGACCCTAGTTCACTATGATCAAGGACCGTATACACCTTTACATTTCAGAGACATATCATGGCAGATTCTGGGAATCTGTCAACAGGTGACAGGGAATCCCCAGGCTGCTCTATACTCATACCAACAATCTCTCAGACAAGAACCATTTAACGATATACACACAGCCACAAAAATGAGAATACAGGGAACTCGTCATTAAGATAACTAATTAAGTGAAAGAAATGATAGGAATTTGTTGAATACATCTGGTAGAATTTATAATTTTAATATTTCTTCTCTAAAATATTTTCTGAATGATCATTTAATTGATTTAAATTCACTTATCATTTTAAAATATAAGTTTAATAAACCATTGTGTACACATACATGTAGAAGAAAAACACTTCCAGAAATCTGCGTGTTATATTGTCATTTTTTCTATTCATATCCACTTAAATGTGATCTCTAATGCAACTGTTGTGTAAAGCACATTTTGAGTGGCTAATGCACTGGTGTTTGAGGCATCAACGAGAGTGAAAGTTTTTGATTATGACATCACAATAGACAGATGTAAAACATCTCACTCTCTGGTGTATTGAATATTATACAGTACAATTATGGACTCCAGTGTAAGTTGATATGTGGTTATAAGGACACAATGGCAATTGATATTGACCTCAGACACAGAAAGTGATAGGGAGCGAGCCTGCCATGAATCCTTATAACAACATATTGACAGTTCACTGAAGTCCATAATAGTTATATTATATATTTGTTATATATTACATAAATGTTAAATTTTTATACTAAAGCAAGAAAAAAATGACCTTGGACCCCCCAGGAAAACGCAAACCGCCTTGAAAAGGCGAATTTTTGTTAAATTGGTATGAAAAGTTGAAGGTTTGCAGCATTAAAAATCATCGACTACACCCCTTTCACCCAAAGATGCTTTATGCCAAAATTGGTAGAAATTGGTTGAGCGTTTGCAGAGAGGAAGCTGAAAATGTTCAAATGTTGACACACCCTGCAAAATTGGATAGCAACAGACCATCTGAGTGACTCAGGTGACCTGAAATATGCAGTAGTTTTAGCTGTAGGTGACTTAAACATGAAGCATGAAAACATTTCTCAGTAGTCTATAGTGTAAAATTAATCATACTTCGGCTAAAAGAAAAAAAAGATGGTTTTGCAATGCTTTATTGTTGTATACAATTGTTTGCGGTTTGGGAATATATTTGCCTTCACTGTGGTACTTGAAGAAAGTTTGTGTTCTTGTTTAGCCAAAAAGAAAGCCTTGTATATACAAACACTGATATAACTAGAGCCGAGCTCGTTGCAAAGCAACGAGTAGGTCTTCCGTCGGAGCTGTGGACAGGAAGTACAGACCTTGGGTCAAGATCACTGCACTTTCTTATGTGAACAACCTTTCTTCTCAGCACGAGCCTCCAGTGAATCTTAATTACAAAGTTATGCTTAAACATTTTTTCTCTCTCAGTGACCTGGATTTGCCAGAAAGACCTTTGATCATGGTGACATGACACAACCTCCAATCATAAGTAATCTACTAGTATGTTTAAAGTAAGAGCTTCCAGTGATTTTCACTTATTCATAGCCTGGAAAAGAACAGATTTCTTCTGTCAGTGACCTTGATTTTAACAGAATAACCATGGCTCTTTGTCAAGACTAACTCTCAATCTGAAACAACTTTTAGAAATTCATAACCCTGACAGGTGTTTTACAACTTTTCTGTCATTGACCCTGAATTTGTTAAAATGACCTTATTTAAAGTCATCTGAAAACCGGCGGACTATAAGCAATTTGAATCAAGTATGAACTTACAGTGTCTAAAACAAATATAGTCAAAATGAAAAAATGCTATTTTCTGAATCAAAATCGTAAAAAGCCTTTTTATCACAAGCAATCTCTGTATCAAGTATGGGCTTACAGATATTCTGGATTACATATAAATGAATGCAACAAAACATTAATTCTTTCTCCAGTGATCTTGAATTTCCCGTAATATTGCATTGAATAAATACAATGAAACATCCTAGGATCATTTGAAATCTTTGTATCGAGTACAAGCTTCTGGTTTCTTTATGTTATAGCCTGGCCTTCTGGGAAAAAATTTCAGGGACAGACAGACATATCACCAGTTAAACAGATCGTTTAATTCCCGTCCCATCCACACTACCCCCCCAAAATACACAATCACTTTGCAAGGGAAAGCTCTAGACATGATTTGAAAAAAAAGGTAATCTTTTTTTATATCAGGAAGCTTTCATAAATATGGTTTCTCATACTTGCCCTGAAGTTCGTAAGAATAATATTTTAAAACGACCCCTTCTTTTTTTTACTGACCGTTTTCTTCATTTTTTTCTTTTTATATCCCCCAAGGTTGCCCGCATAGCGCAGTGATTAGAGCGTCTGCTCTATAGTCGCGAGGTAAGGATCAGCTCCCTACGTCGTGGTTTCGAATCCCACTGTGGGACGTGGGGACCTGTCCTTCCGATGAGACCGTATAAAACAAGGCCCTGTGTCGCTTTAGGTGCTGGCACAAAAAAGATCCCTCCCTGCTCAAAGGCGCTTAGTGCCGATTATAAGACAATTAATGTTCAACTATGGTGCCGGTTATGATTTTAACAGTTTAAATTAGGTCATAGTGTGTAATTCCATGATAAATTTCTGATATTTAGTACATGTAGCTGCAGATTGTTATATAAGTTCTTAAATTTTCGATTCCGTACATACGATGCGGGTTTATTACTACTAACATGTTCATTGTATACTAGTAACCTGCTACTGATATTTTCAAAATCACGGAACAAAAATTAAAATGTTAGCACACTATACTAATCATTTACAGGTTTTGAATAAATTATTACACAAATTAAATTCATTGCTTTAAAATCTTGAATTATTTTTTCAACTTGACTATTCAACCTGTAATAAAAATGGGCATTGTGCAAGCACAGAAGTCACTTATGAAGTTTACAGGTGCGGAGATACTTATCGATGTTTAGTCCATTTCATTGAGTATAATTCTAAATAGATCTGCGGAAGATTTTCTTTAAAAGTTTAAAACTGAAATAGCCATGGTAAAAATCTGTGATGAAAAAAATGTGTTTGGGAAAGTTTGTGTTGAAAACAAATTTATTTGTGTGTTAAACGCACAAATTAAGCTTGTACATTTAAATCAATATTGGTTGAAGTTAAGTAACCGCAGTCCTTACGCTATGAATCGTCAAAATTAAAAGTAAAATTACACATTGAGCTAACGAACAATAAAAATTGAAGATTGATTAATGTACATATAAAATAAATACCCAAAGCGTTTTGTTATAAAGTCAAACCTAAGATATTTTAAAATACACATGTACATGTATTTGAAAGATTCGATTTACTTACAGAAAAAAATAATGTTTTCCGTAAGTTTGTAAAATTAGATTTAACATTCGACCATGCTGTGTAAATTAAAGTCAACAAGCGATGGAAGGAATGGTTGGTCGCGTAATTGTAAAAAAAAAAAAAACACAAAGCCTAGGTAGCTGATCAAATTTAAAACGAAGATAAGCCAACACATTAATCTCAAATATCCGACAATAATAATTTTCCATTAATTGTAAAATGGTTTTAATACACCAATTATTTTGCCTATGACTGCGGGGTCAATGGTTCGCCACGGTGTGTCGCTTTAGATTTTCTTGGACACGTGTAATCGTAAGATTACGCAATGGTATAAATACGCTTAGAATCTGGGTTCCAGGTGAATGTGAGAATCGCTCGGTAAATACAGGTAATTTTTGTATTATATGACTCTTTAAAAGTTCTTTTTATGAGATCCGGGAGAGTATCGTTTTCGTTCATATTGTTTGTGTTCATATTTAAACGAAGAAAAGATACTAGCTCTTGCTTTTTTCTATAACTCTTTCTCTTGGAAAGATCTTGATTAATAAAATGAAAATGAAGCCATTGAAGACTCTGTTTAAAACCTAACTTTAAAAAAACAGATATGAAACAGCGTTGTGAAATATTTATTACTTACGACAAGTTTACTTCAATTCTACGCATAAAGACTAAAGAGTTTCCTTCAATATAGCAAGATGAGAACTGTCTAGCTTTCTTTCCTATAATACGTAAGACTCGAACAAAATAATAATTTCATAGGACAGAGATAGTATTCAGGAACAATTTCATATATTAAAAAAATGAATTTAACCATTCTGTGTTTTTATTTGTATATAACTGTGTGTCGCTGGATTACCCGCCGCTTGATTCCCGGTGACCGACTAAAATTGCCCCGCGTTATCGAGGAAGGCGCGTTATATAATTGTAAACAAACAAGGTGAATGAAGAAGGCGTGCGCTGGAAGGCTGTGAATAGTATACACTTAATGTTTTATTTTCTCATTATATTGTTTGTTTTTGTGTAATAAGAAGCAATCTTAGATAATCTTTCTTCCCTTATTAGTAGACTTGGTTTATACAATTAAAAAAATGAAATAATAGAGAAAGTTGTCAGTAAATAAGCATGACAATTTGGGGGGAAAAGCACAAAACACTTGAAAAACTTTAAAGAATATTAGCATCCAATGTAGCCATGTTTTTTATTTAAAGTAAGTTTGTTTTATATAAACAACTTTTTTCAGTTATTTCCCTTAGTAAAATTTCATCCCGATAGGGGTCGCAGAAAGCAGCCGCCATTGCATCCGTGACGTTACATTGTTGTCATAAACAAACTCCGTAGCAACAACACACGGATAAAACTACGTACTGTTCAACCGTAAATATTAGCGCACAAACAACATTTAATATATGAAAAGCTTGTAAATTCTTTCGTTTACCTTAAATATGAATCAATATCAATGTAAAAACTGCAAGGATCGAATTATTTCCTCGCCAAAAGATGTCAAACCACAAGAATGGAAGGACGATATGCGGGAGTGGCCCCAAGTCGAGTATGGCGATATTTACAATTATTTAATATTGAGTAAGGCGTGTGATGGCCAAGGGATGAAAAACTACAAATCTTTGGACAGTTTCAATTATTTTAAAAGTGGTTCCGTGGGGAAAATTCTACATTTTGTTATTAACAATACAACAGTTGTTTTAAAATCTGAAGTACGCCCCTCACAAAAAGTCAATTCGGAGTTTCATAATGCATGGATTATATGTGACATGGTTGGCACGATTTTTAGTGCTGGTTGTTCGTGCATGGCATGGAACAGTAAAACGTGTAGTCATGTCGGCGCTGTGTTATGGAAAATTGAATATGCTGTGAGGTCAGGGCTAACAGGCAAATCCTGTACCGATGAACAAATGCAATGGAACAAGGACTCGACGAGAAACCTAGAACCTGGTATTCTTGAGGAGATGGATTTTAAAAAACCTAAATACAACAGTAGTGAAGTTAACAATAATGATGAAAAACCACAAAACACAAAATCAGTATTCCCCATATTTGTATCCCATCAATCTTTTAAATATTTTGTACAAAATAGTGAACTTCAGGAATTGTTCTCAGTAGAAAATTCTCTTTTAAGGTTTTCAATCCCTAATGGTACCAAATTCTGTACCCTTAAATGTCCGTCAAGTACACAATACTCTGATATTATATTAAAGCATTTTATAGTGTAAAAGGATTGCCCACGAGAAATTTTCAAAAAGTTCATTAATTAAGCAGTAGTTAATTAGCAAAGATTGCATTGAAGTCTATGGGGAAAAGCGTTTTTTCAAAATAAAAATTCAAATAATTTGAATATCAATAAATCCTGTGGTGGAAAGATGCATTGAAATATTAAAAACAAAATGATCATTGAAAACAATTTTTTTACCAGCTAAATTTTTTTTATTGATTTTTTTTATTTAATTAATTAAAAAGGGGAGATAACTCTTACCAAAATTAAAGGTCATCAATTGGGACACATCCCACTAAACATACTTATAGTAATGAATGGGAACTATGTCTAAATAAACTGAGTATTGAATGCCTACATATCTTTTATGTTTTCAATTTCATTGAATTTCTTCCTATTAGGGATTGAAGACCTTAAATACATCTGTGCAAGCTAAAGTTGATACTCTTCAATTCAAACCTTCATCTGAGCCTCATACTGAACACTCTGCAGAACTAACGTGTAAAAAGTGTTGTCAATTTTATAATAAGTTCATCAAACTTACTGATTCTCAAATCAAGTCCTTATCTTATAAAACTGTTTCACAAAGTCAATCAGAACTGTGGCATAACAGTAGAAAAATTAGAATAACAGGCAGCACTGCTCACAAGGTTCCAATCCGTGACACTACAAATAGTGATAACTTCATTAGAGAGCATTTATATCCATCCTTTAAAGGCAATAAATTCACAAGACATGGACAGATTGGTGAAAATCTTGCAAAACAACAATTGCGTTTGGCTGGAATACAAATAGAAGATTCAGGGACCATCGTTTCAGGTGAAGAGCCCTGGCTCAGTGTTTCCCCGACGGAATAATAACTGATGACGATGGCACACAATGTCTTTTAGAAGTAAAATGCCCAATACTAAAAAATGACCAGACCCTTGACAGTTTATTTACAGCTGGTAAATATGATGTTGTAAAATCATTGCAAAATGATTCTTTGTCCCTAAAGCAGAGCAGTTCACGAGGATATTATCTTCAGATACAATTGACTTTGCATGTTACACATATAGAATTGTGCAAACTTGTTATATGGACAGCTAATGAATACAAGATTGTTAATGTTCAATATAACCAACAGTTCTGTCAATCATCAATTTCAAGATTACGTTTATTTTACTTCAACAAACTTTTACCCAGAGTAGTTGATGACTTTGAATCTGGAAGATTAAAGATTAGTAGAAAATATGAAAAATTTTCAAACTGATGCAAATTAAACTTGTTTCTGAAATAAAAGTCAAATACCTTTTCATTCTGGGGTAATCATTTATTACTTAATATAATATGTAAACAATTTTTTTAAAGTTAGGTGCCACATAAAAAATCAATGTCTGAAAAAAAGAGTAAATTCAAATTGTTAGTAGATGGTTGGAGGTCAAGAAGCTTAAACAGTATTTATTGACCAACATGCAAAGACTAAATAAGTGACTTGAATGTACATAACTTCCCGTACGAAAGTTCGAGGCGGAATAGGCACGGCTTGGGCACGGCTAAGACACGGAAACCGCACGGGTTTCTAAAAAGCCGCACGGGTTCTGCATGTCCAAGACACGGACACGGCTTCCGTGTCTGAAAGTGAGGAATCCTCGCTTACAAAAACCCGTGCGGAGGCACGGAATCCGTGTCCCAGGGAGACGGTTTTTAACTCAGGCGGATTTTGCTTCAAACTATTTATTTATATCTCACAGCTTTTTACTGAGCATGCTCAATCATAACTTCCTTTATTTGAATATTAAATTGGAGGGATTCATGGTCATGTCAGCTAAGTCAGTGTGTCTTTTTGCTCTATTTAAAGGATATTTAACTAATAGATGTCAGTTGGAATTGTATTTATGTCAGTCTGGGATAATTTCTTCACTTTTGAACTAAATGCAGTAAGTGTTATCTAGAATAAATAAGTGAAGTGAATTTTTTAATTTTCTTCCTGTATTGCAATGTTGACAATGAACATGACGAAATAGTTTAGGCTTATTTGAATGACTTTAATTGGACTTTCACTAATCCTTTATAGTATATTTTTAATGTGACATCACTGTGCTATATAGAATGAAAATTTTATTTAAACTAAATTCTTTCTCAGATTGTGCAAACTTACCTACTAGACTTAAATTACAATTGAATATTGTACACTCAATTTATCATTAAAATATTAATTAAAATTAATCTTTAACAGAAAGTAAATGTACATATTCATATAAGATTTTTAACTTTTGAAATTCTAAAACTTAGAGCATAAATGTAAAGCAATGTGAAGTAAGTTTGGTTTCAGTCACCATTTTGGCATTCACAGTTACATCAGGAGATTCTCTGAAGGCCATGACCTAGATCTAGACAAATGCACAGATCCCGTGACTCCTTATATGGTATATGGCACGGCTTTTTTGGCACGGGTTTAAAAAAAACCGTGTCTCCATATATGGAAAAGGACACGGGTTTCAGACACGGGTTTACAGAATCCGTGAGTCCATATATGGAAACAAGCACGGCTTTCTGACACGGGTTTTGTAAAACCGTGTGCTCTCATTTAAATAATTCGGCCAATATCCCGTGTCGTGTCCGTGCCTCGACCACTTTTAGGCACGGCTTTCCATACATGCTTTACATAGGAGCACGGAATGCTAAAGCACGGGTTTCAGGAAACGGAATCCGTGCCTGAGCCGTGTCTAAGCCGCCCGGACTGTTTCGTACGGGTTTACATTAATGGAGTTCCAAATGTATTTTTTTTAAATGAACAAAAGAAATTTGTTACTTTTCCGTGTAAAAAAAATGGACTACGATCAAAATTGAATTAACATATTCAAATCTTGGCAAACTATTGATTGAAAATTAATTGACTTTAGATTTCTTGTCAGACATAAAACTTTTTGGACTTACTCTCATGTAAACCTCCATAATGTTATGCCAAGCACAGTATCTTTTTTAACACAAATATTTTAATAACATGAAAACATTATGTTATTATAAAGTTGTAACCTGCTGATGCAAAGATAATAATTGACATGTATAAACTGATTACACAATTTACTCATCATCATCTTTGATAAGATCAGATCTTAAGTTAACCAATGCAGCACAAACAATCAAGTATTTACTAAGTTTCTTCACCGAGGTAACTGGAACAATCTGACTCAATATGCGGAACACCTTTAATCGTCTAATAGCCCGTTCCACGTGAATCCGTACCATGGCAATTCTTCTGGTCTCTGTAACATCCTCTTCTGAAAGTTGGTCTTTACCTTTTGTAAAAGCTGGAATGTTAAGTTTTACTTTTAGAGGAAAGAGTAGGTCATCAATGGTAAATCCCCGATCAGCCATGATTTCATCCCCAGGAAGAAGGTAATTTAAAATCCCAGATTCTTCCACTATTGCTTTATCACTAGACCTTCCTCCAAAGCCCTTAGATATGAACATAATCTGACCATGTGGTGCAATACCAACCAAATACTTCCCTGTGTTGTTTGACTTGTAGTGACTATATGTTTCTCCTCTGGTCTTCAAGTTTTTTGCTCGTTGAATAAAAGTTTCTGCACAATCAATGATGACTGTAGTTTTGGGAAAGTTCTCACGAAATGACTTTGGCATGGTTGCCCTAATTGTTTCACGTGGAAGCCAAACTATTAAGTTTTTTAGTTTTGAAGCCATAAAAGAGAGTCTTTGATTAAAAATGTTGCACGCATGAGACTCTGATATACCAAATCTGTTGGCAATATCTGCAAACAGTAAATTAAGCCTTAATTTAATAAGAACTAGTAAGACTTGATCTGACACAGGCATAGTAAATGTCAGTGGATTGTTCAAACTTTCCATAACACGCAAAAGAGTTCTAAAAGTCTTCAAAGGCAGTCCTGTGTAGAGCAAGGCTAAGGAGTTAGTTGTTATGTCAGCAGCACTGAGACGTACGTGTAGAGTGCTGCAGTTTACACCTTTTTCCTCCATCTTGATGACTGTTGTTTGTGTACCTGAACTCCTAGATCCTGCAAGGAATGGTCTTGCGTATTCATGTTCACACAATGTGGGATCTGTCCACTGTGTGCCCACAGTCCTGCTCTCTGTGATGCTCGTCTGCATGGAAGAAGATGTCATGTTTGGTTCAGTCTGAATGGTGAGGGTTTCCACTTCGTCTGTAGCAGTAGCAGCCAGTTTTTGTTGTTTTATAACTTCTGTCCTGCAAAAAATATTAACAGTATAATATAAGAATTGACAAACATAAAGGCAAAATCATAAATTTCAAGTTCTATTAATAGATAAACAAATTGTAACGATACAGGAATATATTAATTGTATTGATCCTGTGTTTCAACAGTAGGCATATCATATCATCTATTCAGAAAAAGATAGCGGAAGTGGAATTTTCCCTTTACAATGAAACACTTAAAAAAAGAATATACAATAAATTGGTATTATTCATATAAAGTTAAACATTCATTATGTCATTTTACAAAACAATTTTCTACTTTCAATTGTTTATCTAACTGTCCTGTGATCCTCAGTTATATTGTGTCGCAGTAACCTTTCATACAAACTAATTTAGATTTGGAAGTGGGGAGGGGAACTAATCTGTTGCTGTCAGGTATCTCTCAAAATAATATCTAATTTTCTGAAATAGTTACCCGTGTGGCGCAGTGGTTAGAGTGTCTGCTCTAGAGTCCTGAAGTAAGGAGTCAATCCTTACGTCACGGGTTCGAATCCCACTGTGGGACGTGGAGACCAGTCCTTTGGATGAGACTGTATAAACTGAGGCCCCGTGTCGCAGTAGGTGCTGGCACGAAAAAGATCCCTCACTGCTCAAAGGCCCTGAGTGCCGAGCAAAGGACAAAATTTGTGGCCCTCCACCGGCAAGTGGTGGCGTCTCCATATAAGTGAAAAATTCTCTCATGGGACGTTTAACAACATACAATCAATCAATCAATTTTCTGAAATTATTTTAAATGGCAGCACTACAAAATATATATTTATCTCTGCTCTTTCATTTTTTGGATTCAAACATACCCATCTGTCTTTATACCCGCACTTTCTAAAGAAAGTTCGGGTATATTGTTGTTACTCATGTCCGTCCGTCCGTCCGTCCGTCCGTCCGTCCGTCTGTCACACTTTTCTTCCCTAAACTCCTCTTACATTTTACACAGTAGGCTAATCATCTTTTGGGAGATGGTTGGGGGTGTCATGTAGATGTGCAGTAAGGTTTCGAAATTTTGATTTTGCCCCGGGGGGTCAAATGGGGGTCGAAAAATGACGTTTTTTATGCAAAAAGCCCCGTCTTCCCTGAACTCCTCTTACATTTTACACAGTAGGCTACTCATCTTTTGGGAGATGGTTGGGGTTGTCATGTAGATGTGCAGTAAGGTTTCGGAATTTTGATTTTGCCCCGGGGGGTCAAATGGGGGTCGAAAAATGACGTTTTTATGCAAAAAGCCCCGTCTTCCCTGAACTCCTCTTACATTTTACACAGTAGGCTACTCATCTTTTGGGAGATGGTTGGGGGTGTCATGTAGATGTGCAGTAGGGTTTCAGAATTTTGATTTTGCCCCGGGGGGTCAAATGGGGGTCGAAAAATGACGTTTTTTATGCAAAAAGCCCCGTCTTCCCTGAACTCCTCTTACATTTTACACAGTAGGCTACTCATCTTTTGGGAGATGGTTGGGGGTGTCATGTAGATGTGCAGTAAGGTTTTGGAATTTTGATTTTGCCCTGGGGGATCAAATGGGGGTCGAAAAATGACCTTTTTTTATGCAAAAAGCCCTGTCTTCCCTGAACTCCTCTAACATTTTACACAGTAGGCTAATCATCTTTTGGGAGATGGTTGGGGGTGTCATGTAGATGTGCAGTAAGGTTTCAGAATTTTGATTTTGCCCCCGGGGGTCAAATGGGGGTCCAAAAATGACGTTTTTTGTGCAAAAAGTCCCGTCTTCCCTGAACTCCTTCTACATTTTATTCAACAGCCAAATCACCTTTTGGGGGATGGTTGGTGGTGTCATGTAGATGTGCAGTAAGGTTTCGGAATTTTAATTTTGCTCGGGGGGGTCAAATGGGGGTCGAAAAATGACGTTTTTTATGTAAAAAGCCCCATATACCCTGAACTCCTCTTACATTTTACTTAGCAGCCTAATCATCTTTTGTTGGATGATTAGTGGTGACATGTAGATGTGCAGTAAGGTTTCGGAATTTTGATTTTGCCCCGGGGGTCAAATGGGGGTCGAAAAATGACGTTTTTTGTGCAAAAAGTCCCGTCTTCCCTGAACTCCTTCTACATTTTATTCAACAGCCAAATCACCTTTTGGGGGATGGTTGGTGGTGTCATGTAGATGTGCAGTAAGGTTTCGGAAGTTTGATTTTGCCCCGGGGGGTCAAATGGGGGTCAAAAAATGACGTTTTTTATGCAAAAAGTCCTGTCTTCCCTGAACTCCTTCTACATTTTACTCAGCAGCCAAATCACCTTTTGGGGGATGATTGGTGGTGTCATGTAGATGTGCAGTAAGGTTTCGGAATTTTGATTTTGCCCCGGGGGATCAAATGGGGGTCGAAAAATAACGTTTTTCATATAAAGAGCCCTGTTTTCCCTGAACTCCTCTTACATTTTACTCAGCAGCCTAATCATCTTTTGGGAGATGGTTCAGGTGGGGTCATGTAGATGTGCAGTAAGGTTTTGGAATTTAGATTTTGCCCCGGGGGGTCAAATGTGGGTTGAAAAATGACGTTTTTTGTGCAAAAAGCCCTGTCTTCCTTGAAGTCTTCCTTAATGTTACTCAGAAGCCTAATCATCTTTTAGGAGAGTTAAATATTTTGAAAATTATGTAAAACATCAACGTCAAGGGGTAACAAGATGTGTTTGTGAAACACTATGCGCCCGGCGTCAACAAAGTTTGAAAAAGCTATTTTTAGCATATAGTTCACAGTCAAGGTCACAAGGTCATTGACCTTGGTGTTATTTGTAAGAACTTAATTAGTGGGGTATGCATACTAAATATGAAGTCCCTATCTCCTATGGTTCAAAAGTTATGGCAAAAAGTAGAAAAAGCTATTTTTAGTATAAAGGTCACAGTTAACTTCACATGGTCATTGACCTTGGTGTTGTTTGAAAGAACTTTATTAGTGGAGTATGCATACTAAATATGAAGTCCTTATCTCTTATGGCTCAAACATTATGGCAAAAAGTGGAAAAAGGTATTTTTAGCATATAGGTCACAGTCAAGGTCACAAGGTCATTGACCTTGATGTCATTTGAAGGAACTTAATTAGTGCAGTATGCATACCAGATATGAAGTCCCTATCTTCTATGGTTCAAAGGTTATGGCAAAAAGTGGAAAAAGCTATTTTAAGTATAAAGGTCACAGTCAAGGTCACATGGTCATTGACCTTGGTGTTGTTTGAAAGAAACTTTTTAGTGGAGTATGCATACAAAATATGAAGTCCCTATCTCCTATGGTTCAAAAGTTATAACAAACAGTTGAAAAACCTATTTTTAGCATAAAGGTCACAGTCAAGGTCACAAGGTCATTGACCCTGACGTCATTTGAAAGAACTTTATTAGAGGAGTATGCATACTAATTATGAAGTCTCTATTTCTTATGGTTCAAAAGTTATGACAAACAGTTGAAAAACCTATTTTTAGCATATAGGTCACAGTCAAGGTCACAAGGTCATTGACCTTGATGTCATTTGAAAGAACTTTATTAGAGGAGTATGCATACCAAATATGAAGTCTCTTATAATCTCTTACGGTTCAAAAGTTTTGGCCAAGGTTAAAGTTGACAACAGACAAACAGACAAACAGATAAACAGACAAACAGACAGGACAAAAACAATATGCGCCCCGAAAAAATTCGGGTGCATAAAAAAACAAAATCGCATGCTGGGAAACACCTTGAATTCTTATGAGTAATTTATGTACATGTCAAATGTGAGAGTCATATCTCATCTCAATCAAAAGTTATAAGCAAATGCAACATTTTTGAAAAGTAGGTTAGGCTTGATCGCTTCAAGGTCAAGGTCACAGTGTAAAAGTCATGATTCATTTGGAAAGGTCTTATCACAGGTAATAATATACATGCATTATGATATGAATGCCCTAACTTTTCTCTTTCAAAATGATGAATTTATAACAATTTAATTTTTTTGCAAGTTGGTCAAACTTCTAGGTCACATGTAAAAAAAAAAAAAACCATGCTATTCTCACAGGTAAATATACTAATACATAAGTTTAATATGAATGTCTCTTCTCATTCAGTAGATATGACCGTGATAACCAAGGTTAAATTTATTGAGACAGATGGACTGAGTCTGACATACAAATGTACATATTTCTATATGAATTGGGTAAAATTGGCCCAGTGGTTCTAGAGAAGTTAAAAATGTAAAAAGTTTTCAGACAAACAGATAGACAACACGTCACGACAGACATTATATGCTAAGGAAACAAAAAAAGCTAAAATGAGTGTTTTGAAAGGGTTACAATATGGTTGGAGTATTTGAAAAGCTGTTTTTTTCCTGCAGAGATATGCATGACCAACATATTCATGTTTTATATTTTCTTTAGTGATTTGTTTGTTTGTTGTGAATACATCTTCCCTCATATGGAGACACCACCAAATAATAATGAAGATAAGATGTGTTTGTGAAACACTGATGTCCCAGTATGGAAGCCTATGGCGAAGGTTGAAGTTTCTCAAATATATGTCAAAATCAAAGGTCAAGGTCAAAGGGTTCAAATTGTAAGTATCAGAAGGAAGTCTTGTCACAAGGAATGCATATGTGAAATAAAGAAATCCCTAGTAATTCCTGTTCAAAAGTTAATTGCCAAGGTTAATTTTTTTGTTTAAGTGGTTCAAACTCTAGGGTCAAGGTCAAACTTATTTATACCTGTTGACAGTTCACAATGAATACAATATGTCATGATATGAAAGCCCTAGCACCAATTTATCAAAATTTAGGCAGAGTTTAAAGTTTGGTATTTTTCTTGTAAAAATGTGTATCCAATGTCAAGCGATCAGAGGTAAAAATTAATGGTACCCAAATAAAAGGTCTTAATTGTCACAAGAAATAAACCTATAAAATGTGGAAGCTATTTGTATAGTCAATCCCACTTAAAACTTATGGGCAAGCTAGCTAGGATTTAATTTCTGCAGACTTATAGACAGACATACTTTAAACACAAGAAACAAAATATGTATAATAATTAGTCAAATGGAAAAAAATATACTATTTAACTGGAATAACAAAATACATTGTTATTTCAGGGACAGGAAGTTGGTAGGAAGATTGGAATCCCCCCATCCCCCCCCCCCATCTGGCATTTGCTTTGTTATTTAAACAAGACTATATACTGTAGCAAGTAAAAAATGACTCTTGACATCCTCTCCCTATAAACTTAGAAAACATTGACCTCACTATCATTGTTTTTTTATTTGTTTATTTGTTTTCATTTTTTTTCTCCTGCTTGTCACGAAATTCTGGGCTGGAAATTTTTGACTGAGATGTGAACCCCCCTCCCTACTCCCGAAAAAAATTCTGGATCCGCACCAATATTGGCAGTAACTGAATGGCACATCGACAACGGGAGATAACTTCACAATATGAAATTCGTCTAGTGTGGCATGCGATGATCTTTCACCCTTTTTAAACTTTAACCTAATAGTTTGGGTGTATTTTACCCCCCACTATACTAAAACTTCTACTTACCGACTCCCTGTGTCTCAACTTCATGAAATATAAATCCAATTATAACTCAAAATGAATTAATCCAATGCACACCAGACTGCAACCATGTGCCATTTTGGCGAACCTTCGTGGATTCCATCACCTTATCAGATGAAGTGGGAATCAGCCGAGGTGTACCAAATGGTGTTTAATCTATAAATATGATAATGGGTGACGCAACGTGATGTGATGTAGAAATTTACATGTTCATATGTATAGTACAAGAACAAATTTTAAATTAATTCATAACAAACGATATTAAATTTTAACAAACCATTTCTGGCCTATTCCAAAAAGTATGTGCTGTGTGATTGTGGTGTCGGGGGGGGGGGGGGGGGTAGTAAATTTAAAAAGGTCCTATTATGAGCAAAACATATATCAAAATCTAATTTAAGACGCGGATCCAAAAATTTTTCCGGGGGGGGGGGGGTCCACCTCAGTCAAAAAAAAATCCTATCCCAGAAATTGACAATCAAAAAAAAAAAACCTAAAGTAAATCTCACCCAAACGTCAAAAACCTATATCGTGGGGGGTGGGGTGGGAGTAGTGGTGACTTCTATTGCCGCAAATGTTTAACTTTTCATACTTATTTTACACATATTCGTGTTTACCAGGGTGGGGATCTGCATTTTCCAAGGGGGGTCCATTGTAACTTTTTCCTTGTTTTTGTATATAATTTTTTTAACCTTGTAATTTCCCGGGGGGGTCCAGCCCCCCCCCCCCCCCCGACAGATCCGTGCATGAATTTACATCATTAATAAAATTCAGACTGGTATATAATGAATTAAACATGTATAAAATAAATATAAAAGGTTCTGAGTTATAGGTCACAGGGTCTGAGAATTTCATACTCAATTTGATGAATACATGTAAATTATAGAATTGTTTTGACTATTTCTTTGGAAAGCCGCCCAATATGTAGGAGCGTGTATTTAGAGGCAAACACCTTAGTGCGGGTATTACTGTCTCATGACAGCATCTAGTTTGTTCTGTGACAGACTTCCTTTTCAAAAGTCGACGACCAACTTTTATGGGAGCTTCATAACCTGTAAAAAAAATTCTATAAATTATTGATACTTATAAAATAAATATTCATCCCTTCCTCCCGGCAAAAAACTTTTAAATAAATGGTTTCTACTTTTAATTATTTTTTGGTGCACGTTGAATAGTCAAAATCTAGCAGCATTTAACTTGTAAATCACAGCACAGATAAATAAAGGGCATGGTTGTATCGAACAACCTTCTTACCATTACATAAAGTATGTGCATATCAAAACCAGAGAAAATATAATGAATGCATGTAAACTAAATACTATAGATTATGACTTGTGTTTACATTTACAAATTATTTCAAAACGTATTACTAGTAAAGCATAATTATGGTGGCATATTTATGCCCCCTACATGCAAGATAAATTATGTCAACATGCAACATATGTATGTCAACATGCAAATTAATTATGTTGACATGCAATTTACCAATCTTATTAGAAATATAATTTATATATGGGTAATTTTACTTACTAACGCCTGTATCTGACAATTTAGATGCATTATACAACATGATTAAGTAGACATGCGACATTTTTTGGTATGTCAACATGCTAGATAATTATGTCAACATGCGACTTATCTATGTCAACATGCGAGTTAATTATGTAGACATGTTTACATTTACATTTCATTTACAGAATTACATGGGGAGCACCTATGATTTAGTTCAGATTCCTATATAAAAAGATTTGTAACTTGCATGTCAACATAATTATCTTGCATGTATACATAAATTTCTTGCATGTTCACATTTATAATTTATCTTCCATGTTGGAATCAGAAATATGTCACTATACATGATATTAAATATTATCATTTTTATGCCTAGTAGCGCCTTGTTTGTGAATGCGTTGTTGCAAGCTTACTTTCACTTTACCTGAATGTCAAATCTATTTTTACCCATACGAAAATGTGTAGTTGACCGTCAACTAGCCGTCAACTAACCGTCAACTAGTCGTCAACTGTTAATGCGAAAACAGTTGACCACTCGGAGTTGAATGCTTTTCTGAAAAGCGATCAACTGATTTGCATAAAACGGCCAGTTGACCATTAGTTGAATGCTCATACTTTGAAATTTCATGCAGAACAAGAGTTGACCACTAGTTGAACACTCCGACTTGTTAGAAAACTTCTCCCACGCTAAATTTATGTTGGGTTCAAAATTACATTATCATAGATCGGGTTTGTTATTGCTAGCGCTCTCGAGCGCTAGCAACTACGTTAGTCCAAATTCCTTGAATACGCATGCTCGG
This sequence comes from Saccostrea cuccullata, assembly GCF_032062105.1. Taxonomy (NCBI): domain Eukaryota; kingdom Metazoa; phylum Mollusca; class Bivalvia; order Ostreida; family Ostreidae; genus Saccostrea; species Saccostrea cuccullata. The sequence goes on along the minus strand of NW_026937336.1, from coordinate 3,314 downwards.
CCGCTATGGCCGTGCATTCTGGGAAAACTGTGAAAACTACTACAGATTGTATCATGTTGTAGCATGAAATAACTGTTTATTTATTGTGTGGCTAACACTTTAAAGATAACTTCTTATTTATAATATTTCAAATTCTGGTTTATTTTTTGCTAACGGAAAAGCCCGGGTCATTATCTTATTGTTCTAAACAATGACAAGGGAGTTTTTTTTCTAAGCACAACCAAAGATAGTGTAGCGAAATATGTTATCTTAGTTATTTCACATAAATTGATGTCAGTTATGTTCACACTCTGTATATCTTTATCTTTATCTCTAACAGCTTAATGTGTATCTTAATTACCCCACATGTTTGTGTTATGTACCGCCTGCTGATTGCCATATTAATTTATGTAATTGATACATTGACTCCTAATCTTAGGGATCCAAAATATGAGCTCCTTATTGTTAGGAGCGGATCTATAGTATAAATACCGCGCTAAAACTGCATTACATACATTCATACATTCGAACTCATTATAAGCATTACCATTCAGTACGATCATTCTTGGATTATTAACTTCGCTCATGTTGCTATATTTTTGGACATTATTTGGATTTATTTTGTGTTTGATATTTGTGATTGTGTATATATTTGTGAGGTGTGTGAATAAACTGTAGAATAGATGAACTTGAGTCTCATTTCAAGATATGAGGAGAGTTAACGCTACCAAAATAGAGAAATTAAAGACTGATGACAAAATGTAAATACGGCCGCTCGGTCGGCGCTACAATAGATTCTAATTTCTGATTGGTCAATTCAGCCAATCTTACAAATTCCAGAAACAGTAGCAAGAATTTACACTAAAAATGACGAATAAATCCATTATTTCTGTTTTAAAAAATTCTGATGTGTAGGGCTTTTAACCTAACATATCTTGACAAATATGACCCAATGTATCTTATTTGCTATTATCAAAGAAAATGTATATATTCTTAGAATATATAGATAAAGAACAAGTATTTACGTGTAATGTTTTAATAATTTCATTTGCAATTTAAGTGAGCAATGCCTTTTTTAAATTTAAGATTAAATATCAGTGCAATTTCGAAAAATATTAAGTGAAACCAGGTTAAAACATCAATGGATTTACTTGAAAGTGTCACCCTAAAAAATTGTACCGACTTATAAGCGGGGCATTAGCAAAGTCCACCAAAATAACGTCAAAAAATACAACCGACTTATAGGCGGACCGACTTATAGGCGAGTATATACGGTAGGCTACTTCACATGCGTTCCAAAGTCTCTGGGTTCTTTACACAACATACACTTTGAGTTATTTTCTATATTCCTTTCAACTCCCATGTATTTTCTTTGCTAAATTGCCAAGAAATTGAAATTCTCTTCTTTAAATCAGCCCATACATGCAATGTCTCAATCGGCATCTTCCTCATCATATGATAGAGACCCCCCCTCTCCAGTAAAGGTCATATATGTTCCGTTCCAAAACTCCAATAGGTCCACCCTCCTTGTTTCTTTACCTTTGTGTCTACCCTAATGTAGATTTTCCGCAACTTCCATGGAATTCCAAAGCATATTCCATGGAATTCCATGGAATTTTTGTTCCGCGGAATTCTTTAGAATTCTCCGGAGTATTGGGACGGAACTTTTTTCGGAATGATTTGGAATTTTGAATCTAGCCTGGAAAAGAGCGGAACAATGCCAGAATGGAAATTTGCGGAGGAAATCCGTGGAATTCCAGGATATTTGTAAATCTAAGGAATTCCATGGAAATCCATGGAATTCCAGGATTCCAAATACATGTACAAAGAAAACTGAAATAATTAGTGCCAAATAATTACAAAAAAAATCGATAACATCACAATGTTTCATAGATCAAATCTATATTTTCAAAATAAAAAATTAATTGTTTCTTTTACAATGTTTTTTGAGACAAATATTGCATATGATATAACTCTCAGATGTACAATATAAGCACACTTTCATAAAATATTCTCACGGAAAGTATTCTACATTAAAGGTTATTTACAGAGAAAATATGATTACCGGAGAATCAGTCACCTTGGTTAAATTAATGATAATCATGTTATGATATACATGAATTTAGTAAACTCCAGTCTGCATTTTCTAAAATAAGAAGTAAGTTTTAATAAATGAGTTGGCTAAGGAATTGGAATAGTTATTGAGACCTCAACAAAGTATACATTTACAATGAACTGCCAGTGGCTTATCATGCTTATGTACTGGTACAAAGTTATTGACTAGAGTGACAAACACATGTATTACATGCAAAAAATATGTACTACACAACTATATTGATACAATGATCCCATAAAATCAACAGATGATATTTCCCCCCAACGTACGTGCCAAAGATCCCAATTAATGAAGATCCAAAACTTCTGACGTGTTTGCTAGAGAATCATGCACTTCCTCACTGATATTCTATGAAATTAGTAAATGGTTATGTTAGAAGGTTGACAGTTAATTGGTGTCACGAACGGATTCACTTTCAGTACGAAGGCTCAGAAAGTTCGATGTTGATCATTCCAACAGACACTTCAAACTTTCGATCCTTACACGATTTCTGAAAGAAAAAGATGACCATTAAGATGCATCATTATTGATATCCATATAAATATATGACAAACAATAAACAAAAGCTATACAAAACAATTGATTTTTTTTTACCTGGCAAATCAGTTTACTATGGAATATGAATTAATTCACTATCTTGCAATTTTTTGTTCAAATTAGGATTAATTCTGATGAATGTATAAATGTGAAAAGTTTATAGATGACAGACAACATCAGGCACTGATCAAAAAACTCACTTAGGCCTTAAAATGGTTCAGGTAAGCTAAAACAAAAAGGTTTGAGCTCAAGCTCAATGCCTGACTAACACTGAAAAAGATAATTTCAATTCATGTGATTCTATTGATTTAGAAAATAATTCAGAAATCTTACCTTTATATTTTTCTTTTCATACACCTCTTGTCCTTGTGAGCACCCGGATTCCTGTAAAATGCATGTATACTTCATATTAGATGATTGCTATTTGATCTAAAGTAATTAGGCATGTCTGTGCAGTTTTCATGTTTACATTACCTGTCAGAATGCATTGTTATTAATTATTTGAATAAGGAATTTAAGCGTGTTAAGAATATAAAAATTTAAATTTTGTTTCCTTGGCAAAGTTGCAATAATTTTTTTAATAGCGAGCGCAGCGAGCGTCGTGTAGCGAGCTCAATATACTATAACGTGTATGAACGGAGGAAATTTGGGTTGAAATCTTCACGTTCCAAGAAATTTTTAT